>NC_060276.1:22543050-22843050 GCF_021613505.1 Equus quagga | reverse complement strand
AAAGAAGATGGATACATAATCCAGGCAGAAGGATCACTTTCTGAATTTTTGTTTAACTGAGTTTTATTAAGCTTGAATGTTTCTATGTGTTTAAGAGTTTATTTTCTCTACCTGTTTGAAAAATTCACTTATAGACCATACTTTTTAAGTACATACTATGTGCTAAGAGCTAGAAATAAAGCAGTAACTAAGACAAAGCCATACACCTCAAAGGTTATAGTCTAGTTTGAGATATTTGTTGTTTTATTGATTTGTAAAAACACTGTATGTACTAAGAAAAATATCCTTTTGTCATATCATGGGAAAATTTTTTCCAATTTACTTTTGGCCTTTCAACTTTTCTTTTCTCTCCCTTTATATTATTTTACTTTTTGATGTTAAGGTATTCAAATGTTAAACATCAATGCCATCCTTAACCTTGATGTTATGCTTTAAAAAGTTTTTCGCTACTCTCAATTTATATAAACATTCATCAATATTTTATTCTTTCTTTTTGTTTTCCTTTTTAAGAGACAATTTTAAAAATGCATATAATATAGGAATAGAAAAAGGAAATATAAAAAGTTAATATCCCACCAATCCCTGCGTCCTCCATTCCCCAATATGTAGAAATGAAATTTTACAATTTGGAATTTATCTTTTGAGATACACACACAATAGTTGTCTTCGTTTTTGTTTTCATGCAAAATGCAACCTTACAAACATTGTTTTCATTAGAATATTAGAAGTCAGAAACCCATGGGGAATAAATAAAAAACTCAGCCAGAGATAAAAATGAGTTTACAGTCTTGTAGTTATCTGTTTATGTATCTTAGGACAACAAAAGATCAGCTAGACTAGGTGCATCTCACCAGCCTGCAGCGCCCCTCCTTTTACATAGCACCGAACTGGCGCCATGTGTATAGAGCTACAGGACCCTTTCTGTGCATTCCCTGTGCACCTGGCCTGTTTCCCAGAACGGCTGACGTGATCAAGATTGGCCTGCCATCTCATACTTGCTTCCAAATCCAGTCACTGTGAGCAAAGAGGCCTCTTCCAATTACTTCCCAAGTATAGATGTGTGGGGGCAAAGAGTGAGTCTAATCCTTTGCGTTGAATGAACCACGTTTTGGTGGGCCTTTCTCTCAATTCAGCCTCTGTTGACTCAGACATTTCTGGCATGTGAATGTCAATGGTCCCAGATAAAATGCAGATACCATTTTCATAGATTTCTATATTCTTTTGGCAATTTGAATGGAAATTTTGAGATTGGGAAGGGAGGAATTAAAATGTCTCTGCTCAAATTTCCAAGCTGAATGGGAGGTTTTCACTTGAATTTTAGAGTGCTAATCTATCATGACTGGTATATCAACCCTCTATGTTTACCTTCCTAATTTCAATTCTGACAGAGATTCATTCAATAAATAAATTGCTTGACTTGGAATTACTTTGATTGATTTATTGCATGTTGTCAATCTGTACATGAAACTTCTCAGATTATCATTTCTAGGGATATCAAAATATATAACTTCCTTAATGACTACAACCTCCTATTTATGTTTGATTAGGACAGAATTAAATGATGCCTATAAACTCAACATTTCTGTCTCCTCAGGTGTATGTAAATGTATGTGGAGTTCAGTCTTCCCATATGCTTATAATTGATAACATTATTTTAAAAGATTAAACTTTATTTTATCATGTATTATTTCAATATACTCAATACCCTTGAAATTAACAATAAATCAAATTCTGAACTAAAACCAAATTATATAATTTGACAATAAACTACAGAAGATTTTTGATTTATTAATTTTGTCTACACTTGCATTTTGACTCTTCCCAAATAGTCATTCTATGTGAATATTCTATACAAATGTGTAAAGCAACCCAATATAAGTTAAAACAAACCCTTTCGTTTCATTGTGCTCTACGCCTGTTATTATAAACTGAATTATTTGGCTTTGTAATATAAGCTTTATTTTCAAAGTTAGGATCTGGATATAGAGATAAACTTAATCATACCTGAAACTGTTCAATATGTCAAAATAGTCACTTGTTCCAAAGTCATCAAGTCTTTGGAATGCAAACTTTTTATGCATGTAATGTTACATTTTTGCAATAGTATAGCTTTAGGTACTGTTTAGGTACTGTTATGGATTTGTGCCACTCCTCACCCCCCGTCAAATTCATATGTTGAAGCCCTAATCCCTAATGTGACTTATTTGGAGATAGGTACTTTAGGGAGGTAATTAAAGTTAAATGAGATCACAAAGAGGGGGCTCTAATCTGGAAGGACTGTGGTCCTTACAAGAACACCAGAGCTCTCTTTCCATGCAAGCACAGACGAAAGACCATGTGAGGACATAGTGAGAAGGCAGCTTCCTGAAAGCTTCTGAAACTCTTCTCAAAGGATGAGAGTCCTCATCAGAAGCTGAATGTGCTGGCACCTTGATCTTGGACTTCTAGCTTCCAGAACTGTGAGAAAATAAATTTCTGTTTTTTAAGCCACCACAGTTTGTGGTATTCTATTATAGCATTCTGATCTGACTAATACAGGTACTGACTAGCAATATTATGGGCATTTTGCACAAACCAAAGACTTTTATTAAAATGTTTGCTACATACATGTGTTCTATGTGTACAATGAGTTATTTGTAACACAATAAATTTCAGAAATTACTGTATGAGACTATATGCTAGTACTCCATTGTTATACAGATTAATATAAATGGATCTTATGTTACCAGTTCAAATGTACAGAACCAAAGAACACGATTTATGCAGTTTATGACTGAGAATGGTCACCCTTTTCCTCCAGAAGGAACTTGGAATAAAAAAATGAAATGATATCCCATTAAGCAGTTGTACCAAAACAGACAATGGGAGATATTAAATATTAAGCAAAGCTGCAAATCAATTTTTGGATAAACTTAATATTTGTTTCCAATGACTCTAATTTTACAGATGCTTTAATTTCTGATTGTTAGTAGCTCAAACCAGACTACATACCTAAGTTCATATTTCAGCCACTTATTATAATAGTATGGCAACTTTGCCTAATTTATGCAAACTCTCTTTGCCTCAGTTTCCTCATCTGTATAATAGAGATAATAATAATTTCTACCTCTTTGAGTTATTATAAGGAATAATTGACCTAATATATGTAAAACATTTAGAACAGTACTTGATACATAGTCAACACTATCATTATTATTGTTGTTGTGATGATGATTATTATTCAGTTGATAATGAAACAGTTGAAATTAGGATAAAGAACTATATGAAAGATCAACACAAAAACAGGTATAAACAAAGTAAGCTGGTAATAATGTTTTACATGTAATAGTCCTTCGATAAAGTCTGTATACTTGAAAAATATCAGGAAATTAGAATGTGGGCATAAGAGGCCTAGTTGGGGACATTTCTAGTCAAATTAGAGGTAATCAAGTATACAGAAACTACTCTTGGGTGAATATTAATCACACATTGTGAGGGTAGATTGATTCAAACATGTTTTAGATCGGTAATTCCCAACTCTTGCTACACAATGAATTAACCTGGGGAATCTTAAAAATACTGCAGCCTGGGTCCTACCCTTAAATTTTCTGGTCATGTTTGGGGCCAAACCACTGGTATTTTTCCTTTTTAGTTGCCCCCGTTGATTATAATAAACAGCCAGGGTGAAAATCCAGTTCTAGAGCAGTGGTTCTCAAAGTGTGATCCCAGACCAGCAGCATTAGCATCACCTGGGAATTTGTCAGAAATGCAAATTCTTGGGCTTCACTATGGACCTAATCAATCAGAAACTTTGGGAGTAGGGCCACTGATCTGTGGTCTACTAAGAACTTCAGGTGATACTGGTACACACTAACATTTGAGGACACTATTTTAAAGTGTTCTGGAGTAAAATGCTTTGTCTCTTTAATAAAAAATTGGCTTAAAAACACATGAATATAAGTGTAACCTTGATAAAAGATAGATCGAGAAAATATTAAAATATCAGTATAGATATAGAATTCAAAACATGAATGAACTTAATCTGCTTAATCTAATAAGCTTTTATAAACCCCAGCAAAGAGCACTTATTATTTTAAAATGCCTATATAACATTTATGAAATGCAATTTTTAATAAATTTGAAAAGTCCATATTACACATATCACATTCTCTGACCACGTCAATAAATTAGAAATCAATAACTAAAAGATAACAGTAGAACGCCAACAAATAATAAGTTCCTTGCCGTAATATAAATTTAGATTGTTTATAAAATGTCATTTTAGACCTGCATACAATTTATTGTTATATATATTTATAATTATAAGCTATATATAACAAGATATATTTAATTATTTAGTTATATATAATATGGTCTTAAGTTAAATATAATATAGTTATAAGAAATGCTTAGCAATTAAGCAATATCTAGAGTTTATTTTTAAAGGCGTTGAAGAGCTGGATTAAAATATTTTGTTATGTTTATCAGAGTACATTGAATATGGGAAGATATTTAGGTTCAATGACATTTTTTCTTATCATGCCAAAATGAAATATTATTAAGAGATTAGCAAAGTGTAAATATTTTAGAAACAATGAATTATGGGTACAGTTAGAAAATAACACATAGCATATCATCAGTGACTTACTATAAATAAATGACAGATTTTGCTGTACTAAATTTTATAGCATTTTAGTATATGCTTTAAATCTCCACTAGTTTAAAATGCAAAGTGTTCATATTTTCTTAATGGCAATTTGAAATGAGCAGCATTCAAGTAATAGGACTTGCAGCTAAAAACATCAATAATGAACATTAAGACTGAATATTAATTTTGAAGTGCTGATTTTTTTAATGATAAAAATTGTAGGTTTTTTTTCATTTGGAATAAAAATGACACATTCTTGTCTATACAAAAGACAACATTAAAAAGGTCAAATTCATTAATTCAACAAATATTTATTGAGCACTTACTCTGTGCCAAGCAGCCATTCTAAGCACTGTTGATACATTAGCAAACAAGCCAGATTGACTTTCCAGAAATGTACATTCTAGTGGGGGAGATAGGCATTATGCAAGTAATTAAATAAATACGTTCATTATAGAGTGTGGTAGAGTACCCAGAAGGAGATGAACAAGGTTCTGTGAGAAAGAGGTTTAGGGTCAGGTGGTGGTATTTTCTAGAAAGGACATTAAGGAAGTTCTCTCTGAGTAGGTGATATCTGAACTGAGACCTGAATAACTAGAAGTCGATCATGAAAACATCTCAGGAAAGTGTTTAAGGCTGAGGAGAGAGCAATTGTCATGGCCATAGGCAGAGTTAGTTCATTATGTTTGAGAAACTGGTAGAGGCATATGTGCCTAAAACGGGGAGAGGGATACAAGTTGACATCCGGGAGACAGTTCCTATAGGATTTTACAGGTTGTGATAATTAGGATTTTATTCTAAGTGCAATGGAAAGCAGAGGAGTGACATTATATGATTTATATTTGAAACATCATTCCGTTGCAGTATGGAACTAAAGGAACGGAGGGGACCAGCATACCAAGCAGAGACCAGTTAGAAGATTACTGTTGTAGTCCAGATGAGAAAGGAGGGTGTAATGGTCTTGGTAATAATTTATACATCTGGTTAATATGGCATTTAAGGTATAAGAAAATTTTAAAAAATAAATCTTGAAATTTTTTCTCAGAAGAGGAGGCAAACACTCAGATGACCAAGTGACCTTCCCAAAATCAACCAGAAAGTTAGTGACAGACTTAAAACTAAAGTCCAGAACTCCTGGTTCTTTTGACAATAATTCTGTCTCCCAGTTTCATATTCCCTTTACAAATCACAACTATTCCTATGGGATTGAACCCAAAACCTAAGTTCAACAGTATTTTGGCATATTGCTTTTAAGAATGTACAGAGAAAGTTCTCTTACTAGACATATTTAATGCATTCAGTAAACTAGACTTAAAGAAAACAAAAGGGAATATTATTTTTTCACATATATTTTGTATGAAAAACTAAATTGAATTTTGAACTGAAGCAGTCAGTGGATATTAATGCAATGCTACCTTACTTGAAGGATCAGCACCAATTAGTTCATAATCAGTGGGTTTGATCCTGTTCACACTTAGGAGAGCCAGTATACTTTAAAATTAAATGTAACTTAAAGAAAACACATTGAGTTTTTATTCTTAAAAATGGCTTCCCCACTCTCCATCCTAAGAAGATGAAACATGGTTTTTCATGACTTAAATTAAAAGAATAAAGATAATGTGAGAATGGAATAATATTTTGATACTATTATATGATAGATCATTAAACTACTATTTATTTTACATGCAAATTATCTTTGCTCTTATCACTCAAGAGTATCTAAGGAAATTTTTCCAGAATAGAATTGTTATTTTTTAAATTTCTGCATAAATGTAGTTTAAAACAAGTGTGGTTAACGTTGTCAAAGGAGAATCTTGTTCCCACTCTATGATTCTGTAATTTGCTTATTTGTATTGTGGTAAGAAAATATTTCGTTAAATCTTAACAAATATAACACTTTTAATAGATTCTTGGGACCTTCACCTCTTAGTCTTACCAAGAAAGCAAGAAATGAAAATTTAAAAAATGATTTAGAGATTGTCTGCAGTTACTCAGATCAATCCCTTTCAGTAGCATGAGTAATTCACCTATGACCTCTAGCTGTGCAAGGCCCTTTACTAAAATAATTATTCCACTAGGTCTAGTTGTTAATAAAGCCAAGAGAGATCTATTGAAACACCTAAATTTTTCTAAAATAAATATGAATTGAAAACAAATAGGTTATAATATGTTTATATTATAAACTGTGGTAGAACACACATTATTCTTTGAAAAGAATATTTTTCCTGTGTCTTGGGTACATATCCTTTAGGGACATAACCAAGATATCTCCAGAGCTATCATAAGAACCTGAACTCTCCTCCCACAAGGACGTATTTTCTTTAGTTTCCAGCTGAGGAGTACTTGAACCTGAAGCTGGGGGAAGTAAGCTAAATCAGAAGCAGCCCTTAATCTTTGCAAGTGCTCTTTTGGGAATCTCTCTTCAGTTTAAAGATCAAGAAATATAACCCACTCATTTCATATTTTTGATGCAATTAGAAAAGCTGAAGAATCAATAATCAAAACAATATGGAAAGATTGTCTTATTCTCCTAAATTCTATCCATTTTAACAACCCCCAATTTTAAATTCTTCTGTATGAGTAACAGGATGGAAAACGTTAATATATGACTTAAATATAAGAAAAAGTATAGGTAGATATTTAACTAATCTCTGGATTAGGAAAGATTAGCTAGGCAGAAAAGCAGTAAATAAAATTGCAAAGGATTCGCTTATGTGAAAATAAATATAATCTTTTTAGAAAGTATCATATCTATTAGTAACTCCACCCACTTCTAGGAATCTGCCACTAAAAAGCAATTTGGAGTGCAACAAAGATTTAAGCACAAGGTGGCCAGCTGCCATATCATGTATGATCACAAACAGATCCACAGTGACTATCAAGATTGGAACCTCGTTTTTAGCTTGAAAATTCAAGGACATTTCTATTTATATTAATAATGTTTACATGTTTGCTTTTAATATGAAAATCATGTCTTAGATCAGTAACCACCAATTAAAATTGACTCTCACTGTTTTATGTGCCTTTTTCTAGACTTTCTTTAGAGTTACATTGTTTTTGACATGAAATCAGACTGTGAATAACATTTTTTTAACTTTTAAAATAAACGTTTTATTTTAGAATATATTTAGATTTACAAAAAAGTTGCAAAGATAGTGCAGAGTGCTCATATAAAATAGATCCAATTTCCCTTATTATTAACATTTTACATATTTTTTACAATTAATAAGACTATACGTTAATTGATACATTAACTGAATTCCCAATTTATTCAGATTTCTCTAGTTTTTAGCTAATGGTCTTTTTCCATTTAAGATTGCATTCAGGATATCATACTACATTTAGTTATCATGTTTTCTTAGACTCCTCTTGGCTATGACAGTTTCTCAGATTTGCTTGTTTTTTTTGTTTTTTTTTGTTTTTTTTAAGATTGGCACGTGGGCTAACAACCGTTGCCAATCTTTTTTTTTTTTTTTCCTGCTTTATCTCCCCAACCCCCTTCCTGTACACAGTTGTATATCTTAGATGCATGTCCTTCTAGTTGTGGGATGTGGGATGCCGCCTCAACGTGGCCTGATGAGCAGTGCCATGTCCGTGCCCAGGATCCAAACCCTGGGCCGCCACAGCAGAGCGTGCAAACTTAACCACCAGCCACGGAGCCGGCCCCAGATTTGCTTGTTTTTTGGTGACCTTGACAGTTTTGAGGAATACTGGACAGATATTTTGTAGACTGTCAGTTGGGACAGTCTGATGTCTTGTCTCATGGTTAGTGTGGTGGGCTGAATAATGGCCCCAGAGATATCCATGTTCTAGTCCCTGGAACCTGTGAAGCTAACTTATATTGTAAAAAGAAATTTGTAGATATGGTTAAGTTAAGAATTTCGAGATGGGGAGATTTCCTTGTGTGTATGGGCTCTAAATGTAACCACCGAGGGAGGCAGAGGGAGACTTTCTACGGAAGAAGAGAAGACAGTGTGACAACAGGACGAAACTAAGGAATGCTAGCAGCCACGAATAGTTGGAAAAGATTAGGAACAAATTCTCCCCTGGAGCATCCTGAAGGAACCAACCCTGTTGACACCTTGATTTTAGCCCCATCGGACTCATTTTGGACTTGGCTCCCAGAACTGAAAGAGAATACACTTCTCTTGTTTTAAGCCACTAAATTTATGGTAATTCGTTATAATAGCAAAAGGAAACCAATACAGTTAGATGAGGGTTATGTGTTCTTGGAGGAAGACCACAGAGATAAAGGGCCATGTTTATCATTTCACGTTAAGGGTAGGTATTATCAACATGACTTAGCTCTGTTGATGTCAATGTTGATCATTTTGCTAAGATGGTGTTTATCAAGGGTAAAGTTATTCTTTTAAACCTATTTCCATACTGTACTTTTTGGAGGGAAGTCACAATCTGCAACCCATACTTAGGGAGTAGGGAGCTATGCTACCTCCTTGAGGGGATACTATATGCATGAAATATTTAGAATTCTTCTTTAGAGAAAGCTGATCTCCTCCTCCATTTATTTATTCAATCATTTATTTATATTAATATGAACTCATGGCTACTTATTTTATATTTTGGGTTATAACTCAACATTAATTTATTTTGCTATTCAAATTCATCCAGTTTGACCAGCCCTTTCAGGAGGCTCCTCTGTCCATTTAATACACCCTTATCAATGTCGATTTTTCTTTTTCAGCAATTCTTTTCTTCATTTCTGGCACTACAAGACGCTCCGGCTCATATTATATATTTCTTGCCTGAGTTCTAGTTTCAGCCATTTCGTCAAACAGCACTGGTTCCTTTTATTATTAGAAACCAAGATCTGGGTACTAGGTGTACTCATTGCTACTAGGATGTCATTGCTTCTATGTCTTCTTAGCTGAAAGAGAAAGGAAATGTATGTGTATATACCACCTTTTGTATATACACATAACTATAAATATTTCTATGTGCAACCCTCTGTAACTATATTACCTTAGACATGGGTCCATACAGACATCTCTGACTCTAGTCCATTACCATATCCATCATTTCTCCTCCCCTTGTTCATCTGTAACCTCCCATTTCAACTGTGGGAAACCTGGCCCCCACCATCAAATATCCATTAGCTTAATCATCCAATTCCAGTATACATATATGGTGGTACCAGAATTATTATCCCATACACCTGTGGAGAAAAACATTATCAACTAGAGTGAAATGTTTATGAACATTTCTTTTTGCCTTTGGTCTTACAGACGCCATTCATTTCCAAAATTACTCAGGTCAGTACCTTTTCTTCCCATCCCCTCCAGTGAGTTAGTTTCATACATTTATAGTAAACTTTGATTATTCGCCACATTTTGCATTTCATCCTGGGATCTCATGAACTTCTAAATTATTTTTTACACTGTGCATACGTCAAGGTTTGCACTTTGTACGGTAATATTCTATGGGTTTGACAAATGCATGTGGTCATGTATTTACCATTACTGTATCATACAACATAGTTTCACTGCCCTAAAAAATTTCTTCTGCTTCACTCATTCAAATCCCCCCCAACTCATGACAATCACTGATTTTTTAACATCTCTATAACTTTGCTTTTTCCAGAATGTCACATAATTGGAATCGTACAGTATGTAGCGTTTTCTGACTGACTTCTTTCACTTAGCAGTATACATTAAGATACATTCATTTCTTCTTATGACTTCTTAGTTTATTTTTTAAATTTTTATTGAGATATAATTGGCATATAACGTTTGTAAGTTTAAGGTGTACAAAATGCTGATTTGATCCATTTATGTATGGCAATGAGATTGCCACTGTAGTGTTAGCTAACACCTCTATCACATCACATGATTATCATTTCTTTTTTGTGTTGGGAACAATTAAGATCTAGTCTCTTAGCAACTTTGAGGTTTACAATGCGGTATTGTTGTCCGTAATCACTATGCTGTCTGTTAAATCTCCAGGACTTTTTTATCTACTGGTTGCAAGTTTGTACCCTTAAACAACATCCTCCCAACTCCCCCGCCCACTAGCCCCTGGTGACCACTGTTCTGTTTTTACATTCCACATACATGTTTTTAGATTCCACATATAAGTGGAATATATCACAAAGTATTTGTCTTTCTCTGTCTGACTTATTTCACTTAACATAATGCCCTCAAGGTCCATCCATGTTGGCACAAATGGCAGGATTTGCTTCTTTATCATGGCTGAATAATATTCCATTGTGTGTGTGTACATATCTATATATCCACATCTTCTTTATCTATGTATCCATTTACAGACACTTTGGTGTTTCCACATCTTGGTATTGTGAATAATGCTGCAATAAAAATATATCTCTTTGATGTTTTGTTTCATTTCCTCAGAGAAATACCCAGGATGGAATTGCTGGATCATATAATACTAGTTCTATTTTTACTTTTTTGAGGAACCTCCATACTGTTTTCCATCGTGGCTGAACCAATTTTCATTCCTACAAACGATGTACAAGGGTTCCCTTTTCTCCATGACCTCACCAACGATTGTTATTTCTTGTCTTTTTGATGATAGCCATTCCAACAGGCGTGACATGATATCTCATTTTGGTTTTGAATTTCCATTTCCCTGATAACTAATGATGTTGAGCATGTTTTCATGTACCTGTTGGCCATTTGGATGTCTTCTTTGGAAGAATGTCTATTTAGTTTCTCTGCCCATTTTTTTTAAAATTGTATTGTTTGTTTTTTCGTAATTAAGTTGTATGAGTTCTTTATATATTTCGGATATTAACCCCTTATCCAATATATGGTTTGCAAATATTTTCTCCCATTCTGTAGGTTGCCATTTCATTTTTTTGTATTGTCTCTTTTGCTGTGCAAGTGTTTTCCTGATCACAGGGAGAGAGGTCTGGCCAGGTTCACTGCCTCCGCTGGTATTGCAGCCAGTACATAGGTCTGTCTTCCCTTACCAGATGTGCAGGTGAGTGACATTCCTCCTAGGTCCCTTGGTGTATGTGCTAGATCCCACAGCTCCCGTAAAGGCACTTTTGTTTATGAATGGATGTCTAAGTCCTTGTTTTAAAAAGAGGTATAAAAATGAGGAACATCAAATACCGCTGATGCTGAGATCACTATCCTGCAGAAGGTTTTCTTGAAGGGAGAATCTGATCAATGCACTTCCATGGATGCCACAGTCCACCACTTGTACTGCACAGATGCACTTCTCCATGCAAGTTCAAGGAAGCAGCTACTCCACAGTTCTCTTGAACTTCTTTTCCTGATGAGATATTTAAAAGAGAGAGGCTAGGGGGACAAACTAGATCCCCCATTGTTGTAGTTGGTCTCAGGGGTGCAAGTGATTTCCATCCTCTTCCTCCTCCATTATTCATTCTTAATTACCCTCATCATCAGCTATCATCTCAATGGGGGCTTGACTGGTGGTGTGACTCCAAACTTCATGCCTGAGGAATCTAAGCCCCTAATAATCAGATCCTTGTCAGGTAGGAGTTCATGCATGTGTCCACTCAGTTACAATGGGACAAGGGCATAACAATAGAAACCCAAATGGATCATCTGGATTTCACATATAATTCTCCCTGTCTCCATTGTGTAAGTGTAGCCCTCTTTCCTTTCTTTTGCTATCAGAGCCAATTACTTCTGCTAGATATAATAACTCTTCTGACTTGTTGTTCCCTGAACACAAGGAGTACAAATTGTCCTGGTAGCAGTTGTAGATTATAATTTATTGACACAGAGCAAAGATACACCCACTTTGGGACCTCCATCTCTGCAGATCCCAGCTTTTCAGGGACAGAAAGAACAAGGTCCCTCAATGAGTTAATGGGAATGATGATATATGAGGCCACTCTTGCTTCTATTCCTTGGTTCCTGGACCCATGTATTCTTTCTACTGAGGACACAGTGTCACATAAAGGTCTCTTGTTTAGTGTTATTTGTTTTTATCAAATACATTACCAAATACATTGTCATTCCAACATTTCTCAATTCTCTGACAATAACTGGGTGTCCCAGAAGTCAATTGAATTCTGACACCAACTACCCAGTTAGTGTAGACCCTATGAGTTAAGGACTCAGTCCCACAAGACTGCTCTCACTTCAGATGCAAGTCATAATCTGGGGGCCACTTCACTTCTAACCAACTAGTTATAAATTCAGATATTCCGACGACCCATTTCTCAGGTTTGATAATTCACTAGAACAACTCACAGAACTCAAGAAAGTGCTATAATTATGATTGCAGTTTTATTATAAAAGATACGACTTAGGAACAGTCAAATGGAAGAGATCCATAGGGGAAAGTACAGAAGGATGGGGATAGGGGCACAGAGTGTCCTTGCCCTCTCCAGGAACACCACCAACCCAGAACATTGACGTGTTCACTAACCCAGAAGTTCCCTGAACTTCATTGTTCAAGAGGATTTAGTTAAGTTTCATTACATAAGCATCCTTGATTAAATCATTGGCCATTAGTGATTGAATGCAATCTCTAGCCCTTTATCCTCTGTGGAGATTGAGGTTGGGGCTGAAAGTTCCGACTCTCTAATCTGGCGTGGTGGTTGGTTCCTCTGGCAACCAACCCCCATCCGGAAGCTATCTAGGGGCTTCCAAGAGTCATTTAATTAGCATAAACTCAGGTATGGTAGAAAGGGTCTTGTTATAAATAACAAAAGACATTTCTATCACTCAGGAAATTCCAAGGGTTTAAGAAGCTCTGTGCCAGAATGAGGGACAAAGACCAAATACATGTATTTTTATTATAGCACAGCAACTCTCTTGTCTGACTACAGTTCCTTTATGGCAAAAGTATCATAAAAGTCAAAAGATACTGAAACATTACTGGAGTCAATTCAGATATTAATAATTAGTCCAGTCCATCATCATCTATCATAGGAAAATGTCTCCCAGGGAAAGCCACTCAGATTTGCAGGCTTCCATTTGATCTTGTCAGGTTCTAAAAGCAGGCATAGTCTCAGTAATATATGCCTTTACCCTTTCAGGTATCTGGTATAATTGAGCTAGGAGACAATATCATCTCTTGCTGACCCTCTTTTGAGGTATTAATCTAACATTGGATTTCCCTCGTTACCTAACACATTTATTCAATCCCTTACCCTCAGCTACAATTTCACCTTCTCTTGACTGATACCCAAACTTATCCACCTTTCAAAGGGACGTTAAGTTTAGCTACTATGCTAGTCTAGATTTCAGGCAACAATAGTAGTCTAGCAAGTACCTCCCCTTCACTTTACTCCCATTCGTATAGGGTAGGGTTACACAGGTACAGAACTAATGGTCTATTTTTAACCACTGGGCAATATAGCTACATTCACTGTAAAACCTAACTTTGCCAGTTGGGGTGAAAGCACAACCTGCCCCTTAGGTGCTTAGGGATTTTAACATAAAGGTTTAAAAATATGGTTACAATTTTTTGCTTAGGAAATCATGCCTGTTTCTGGTACTGGCAGTTTCAACCCTGGTTCTGTGACCACTGTATCAAGTAGGCAAAAGAGAGTTGACGTGATGTGGGGAAGAAAAAGTATAGTCATCATACCAGCATCTTCTTCCATCCCCCCTTTCCCAGGTCAACCAGAGAAACAGAGGATTCTATCTAGTGGGGACACTCCCTTAGCCACCCTCATGTTGAGTGTGAGCACACACTCATGAAGGCATGTAAGGCAGCCTTTCATATCTCTTTCTGTTTTCAACAGCCAATGTTTCATTTGCCGGTTCTAAATCTCTATCAAACTATTACTCTCAGGAGGATATCTCTCTGTCCATTGTTGGACATTATTGGCTGTAAAGTGTGTTCCTTGTTCTGAAGGCATGTGACTCAGAGGTCCAAATTGTTGCAATATCTTCTGTTTCAGTTCTTTTATAGCACTCTAAGCATGTACGTCTGCTACTGGATAAGCAAATCCCAGTCCAGACTCAATGTTTATTCTTGTCAGGACCTATTGCTAGCCCCCTGGAACTGCTGGCATCACGTGACTTGACAGCTATGTTCAAAGTCTCCCGCCCTGGGAAAGCTGTAGTCTCTGTCTCTCTTTTTAGCAGACAGAACAGTTCTTATTGGCCTTCTTTTCCTCAAAGGCTACAATAGGAAAATGTCTAGATTCAGCCTGACTCTGCACTGTTGCAGTAGCCCTATATCCACTCATTTCATGGACCCAGGTGGCCATGTTAAGAGAGCAAACCAGTATATCTACTTGTCGACTCCAATAACCTTCTGAACCTAAAAGGGGATTCTTCTGATGGCCATCAACATATCCTACCTTAATGTACCCCTCATATTCCCATAGTGTTTTATAGGGCCATGCTACATACAGACATACCTTTCATAGGCCAGTTTTCCATTGTCCTTTTGCTTGACCGTATACCCATACTGTTGGCCACTGCCCATGAGTCAGTAAAATCCAAAACATGGGGCCGGCCTGGTGGCACTGTGGTTAAGTTCGTGTGCTCTGCTTCGGCAGCCTGGAGTTCACTGGTTCAGATCCTGGGTGCAGACTTACGCACCACTTGTCAAGCTATGCTGTAGCAGCATCCTACGTAGAAGAACTAGAAGGACTTAGAACTAGGATATACAACTATGTACTGGGGCTTTGGGGAGAAGAAAAAAAAGAGGAAGATTGGCAATAGATGTTAGCTCAGGGCCAATCTTAAAAAAAAAAATCCAAAACACCATAGCAAGCAGCATACAGCTTAGCCCTTTCAGCTGATTTGGTTTTATCTTCTTTGATCACAGCAGCAGCCTGCCAAACAAATTGCTGTTCATTCAGTTTGGAACTGCCATCCATAAACCAAACAGCTCTTTGTTGGCCACTTAAGAGCTGTTTATAGGGCTCTGTCCAAGTGACAAGAGAATCTGGTAGATCCTCACATGGTTCCCAAATCAAGCCCAGGGGAGAAGAGTCTACCTCCGTAATATGCTGAGTAACTCCCTCCATTCCCTCAGTAGAGTATTTCTGTACAAATCATTTCCATTTTATTGTAGAACTTTTCTAGGCACTGCCCTCTCCATTAGAGCGTTTCTCCAACATCACTCAAGACATTGCGGGTATTCCAAGTTTCAAAATTATTTATGTCTTTCAATCGTAGGGCCAGTTTCGATTAATGTTAGATAACAAGCTAGCAATTGCCCCTCAAATGGAAATTCTCTAGTTCAAAGTTCCAGTAGTCATTGCTGAGTGGAGCTTTTGCCATGACCCCAGTCTAGGCTCCATGTATGGCTATTGTACAGAGAGTTCATCCATACCAGCACTCCATGTTCTATTTTATACTGTATGGGCTCAGGCAACCTTATTCATTCTTATTTAGCAGGTCCGACTAATATTGCTTGAATGGTAGATTTGCACGCCTTCTGTTTTACAGTACCAGATAGGGGAAATGTTCCCAAGTCAGTCACATATCCATACCCATATTATACATCATATTCAGGTGAAAGAGACGCAACCACTTCACACATAGCCTATTCGAACATATCAATTTTTGTCGAAACTTTCACTTTAACCTCATCAATCCTTACATTCCTAACCATAGCCTCCACTTATACTTCATCAACAGGTTTAGGTTTTGCAGTACTGGGTAGGGAAGTATTCCCCAGTCAGGCATAATATCCATTCCCATAAAACATTCAGGTAAAGGAGACATGACCCCTTCACATAAAGCTTATTTAAACATTCCAATTTTCATCCAAACTTCCATCTTAATTCTATCAACTTTTGCATTTCTATATTCTCTCAATCTATTTATAGCCTGCATTAGGGCTTATCCAAAAGATTTTGATACCATAGTGCATGAGGCTCCCGTGTCAAAGATTCCCAGAAACATCTCTTCTCCACCCTTTGATCATTTTACCTACTTGTATGCATAAGGCTTTGGGTCCCAGGAAGTGGTCAAACCAAGAGACTTTTTGTTAATATGCCTGACCATTGCTTCAGGTAGTTCCAGGAGGGGTTCCCATAATGATATTTGCCTTCCAGCTTTTTAAATTCCTCCAACCTGGAGTAAATAAAGCAGATTTATTTGGGGCCCTTTAATGTTTGGGACTAGCACGTGATCCCATTGGTTCACCCAACCTTCCATAGTGCTGTGTTAAGCCCTTTATTTCAATCCTATCAGTGTCCTTTTATTCATCCCATTTCTTAATAACCATCTAAAGATTTCCACTCTGCTGGAATGAGTCCCTTGACTCTCCCTTCTGCCTCGCCTCACTCTCTTGTTAATTAACCTAATGCTTTTATTAACATCTATAAGACCCATAAGGAAAAGCTGATTCAGCAAATCCCGTAAGACTTCTTGGACTGTTGTTTGATTTTGCAGCAGTAAGTTTACGTGGGATGCCCATGCAAAAGGAACCCCCGTAAGCACAGTGTTTATCGTGAACTGGGTAAAGGGCATTTTCAGTGGGTGAATATCCCTGTCATCATAAAGCTAGTCCCACATGGCTTTCACAGGAAGCATATCAACTGCTTCATCTGGGGTGTTCCACCTGGCATTTATAGAGAGAGATTGCAGCCCCCTTCTCAGGGTAAACCGTGGTTTTTATCCAGTACACCAGGCTGGCTATTCCCTCAGGAATAATTACTGCATTAGGTTGCTAGGGCTGCCAGAGAAGAATACCATAGCATGGGTGGCTTAAACAACAGAAATTTATTATCTCACATATCTGGAGGCTGGAAATCCAAAATCAGAGTGCCAGCAGGGTTTGGTTTCTTCTTGGCTTGCAGATGGCTACTTTCTCGCTGTGTCTTCACATGCTCTCTCCTACATGTGTATGCACTCCTAATGTGTCTCTCTGTGTTCAAATTTCAGCTTCTTATAAGGATACTAGTCAGATTGAATTAGGTGCCACCAATATAACCTCATTTAATTTTAATTACCTCCTTAAAGGCCCTGTCTCCAAATACTGTCACATTCTGAGGTACTGGGATTTGGGGCTTTAACATACTAGTGGAAGGGGCACAATTCAGCCCAGAACACTCTGCTTTCTGGATCTCCTAAAATTCATGTCCTTCTCACATGCAAAATACATTCATCCTCATGTCAACGGCCCAAATGTCTTAAGCCATTCCAGCTTCAACTCCAAGTCCCAAATCTCATGTAAATCAAATGTGGATGAGACTGGAAGTATGATTCATCTGAGGTAAAGTTCTTCTGCAGCTGTGAATCTGTGTAACTGGTCAATTTATCTGCTCCCAAAATACAATGATGGGACAAACCTAGGATAGACACTCCCATTTCAAAACAGAGAAATTGGAGGAAAAAAGGGAGTCACAGATCCCAAGAAAGTCCAAAACCCAGCAGGGCAAATTCCGTTAGACTTTAAACCTCAAAAATAATCCCCCTTGTTTCAAACTCTGTCCTCTGGGCCCAGCAGAGTAGTGGTCCCAACCCCTAGGCTCTGAGGGGCAGCCTCTGAGGCCCCAAGGCCAATTCGGCCCATAACACTTGCTGAGTGTCTAGATCATGTATAGCCATGTGTAATTGTCCTAGTGTGAGCGGTGAGTCCTGCCTCAACCCAAACATGCTCTTCCGCAGCATTTAAAGCCTCTAAATTAGTCACTCTCACAATCCATTTTAGTAAAGTTTCTTCAGGGAGTTGATGATACCAATCCACAAAATGAGACAATTCCTTCAGACTCTACTCCCTGGTTTCAGTAGTTTCTTGGTGTTGCCCTTCCCCAACATGGACTACCTTTTTGGTGACCAGAGTCTTAGAGATACTCTCTGCTGTCCTGGAATAATTTTTTCTTTTGTAAGTGTCTTTGAGGCTAGTGACTGAAGCTCAGACTGACTGAAAACTGAACTTGGTCCAGCATCAATGTTCAGTTCAGCATTTTCTTTTAACTTCATTTTATATATTACAGATAACAATAACCAAGAGATTCTGTATTTTACTTTTTTCTTATTAGTTTGCATTTCCTTATGCATCTAGTGAACCAACTCCCTGGGTGTGATGGTTAATTTTATGTGTCTACTTGACTAGTCTAAGGGATGCCCAGAGAGCTGGTAAAACATTGCTTCTGATTGTGTCTTTGAGGATGTTTCTGGAAGAGATTAGCATTGATTCAGTAGGCTGATGAAGAGATCCACCCTCACCAATGTGGGCCAGCATCGTCCAATTTATTTGGGGCCTGAATGGAACAAAAAAAACAAGAAAGGATGAACTCACTCTCTCTCTCTCCCTTTCTCCCTCTCTCTCTCTCCTCTCTTCTTGAGCTGGGCCATCCATCTTTTCCTGCTATCAAACATCAGAGCTCCTGGTTCTCCAGCCTTTGGATTCTGGGACTTACACCAGCAGCATCTGGTTCTTAGGCCTTTGGCCTCGAACTAGGAGTTACACCATTGGCTCCTCTGGTTCTTAGGCCTTTGGACTTGGACTGAATTATACCACTGGCTTTCCTGGTTCTCCAGTTTGCAGACGACAGATTGTGGGATTTTTCAGCCTCCATAATCACAGGAGCCAATTCCTATAATAAATCTCCTCTTCTATCTATCTATCTCTATTGGTTCTGTTTCTCTGGAGAACCATGTCTAATAGACTGGGAGTTGGATCCATCTATAAATTTCATTGGTAACTTTTACCTTTAGTAACTGATTACAGCACAGCTGCTGTCCCATACCATATGGGGCCGTGTGACCACCCAGGAATTAAGAGTTCCTCATCCTCCACCCTTTCATCCTTTCTCTTCCCAAACCACATGTTTCTGTGAGTCAGGGCCATTCCAGCAAATCCCACATTTTCTGACACCAAATGCTGTTTTTTTTCTGACATTAAATATGTTGTTTTTTCAACAGCAATTCTCAATTCTTCAACACCAACTGGGTGGCCCAGAATTTAATTTAACTCTGATACTGACTATGCAGAGTTAGCACAGACCCCACAAGTTAGGGCTCAGCCCCACAAGACTGCCTTCACTTCAGATGCCAGTCACAAGTCCCAGGGGCCACCTGCAATTCTGACAAAATAACAATAAATTTTGGGGTTCCCACTACCCCCTACCAGGTTTGATAATTTGTTAGAATGACTCAAGAAAGTGCTATACTGATGATTAAAGTTTTATTATAAAGGATACATCTCAGGAATAGCCAAATGGAAGAGATGCATAGGACAAAATATGGAGGGGTAAAGGTGTGCAAAGCTTCCATGCCCTCTCCAGGTGTGCCACCATCCAGTACATAAATATGTTCATCGACCCAGAAGATCTTTAAACTTTGTTGTTCAAGGGTATTTAACAAAGCCTCATTATATAGAAATGATTGGTTAAATCATTAGCCATTGATGATTGAACTCAATCTCCATCCCTTTATCATCTATGGAGGTTGAGGATGGAGCTGAAAGTTCCAACCCTCTAATAATGTGGTAGGTTCTTCTGGAAGCCAGTCCCTATCAAGAAGCTATCTAGGGGCTGCCCAGAGTCATTTCATTAGCATAGACTCAAGTGTGGTAGAAAGGGCCTTGTTATAAATAATGAAAGACATTCCTATCACTCAGGAAATTCTAAGGGTTTGAGAAGCTCTGTGCAAAGAATCAGGGACAAAGACCCAATGTATTATACCACAAGTGTATATAAGCCATGTTCAAGGGTGGCACCCCAAACTTACAGAGTATTGCCTCAGAGCTGATGCTTCATGTACACCCTAAGCAGGCAAGTCCCACAAATTAATTATATTTAAAAATCTAACTCTGATAATAATTTGGAAAATGGTCTAGAGAAAAGAGAATATATTAATAAGATAATCAATAATGAGAGTTTTTAATAAATAGTTCAGCAGGGGAAATGACAAAATCTTCCTTCTACCTCCTAAGTTCTGTGAGTGAGCCTAAGAATTAGACTGATATAGGACAGATTAATAGGATAAAAGCATATACATTTTATTTAATATTTTTATCTGCACATGAGAGTCTTCAGAAGGAAAATGAAGAACCAAAGAAGCAGTTAAGACTGAGAACTTATACTTTTTAAACAAAGAAATGATAAATTTGTGGAGAAGAGACAAGGCAAAGTAGTTGAGTTCGGGGTAGTAAATTTGGGGACAGTGACTAGGAAATGTATAGGGGAAACTAATGGAGGATGAGGGTTATTTTAGTAGGTTTCTTTATACAGATTCATTTTGGCATCAACTCCCAGTCTCAAGTGATAATACCCTTCTCTTCCTGGTACAGGGAGGGCACCTTTCTCATGAGATAATTTATGATCTACTTTAGGTAGAAAGGGGGAGGTCAAAGAACTCTTCCTGCGTTAGTCTTTCTCAAGTGTCTTCAGCTCAAAATAGTCAATATGCCAAAGCAGCATATTTGGCGGTGGCATGTTCTGAACCCCTTCAATAGTGAAGGTAAGAATGGAGAGGATAACAAATATTCAAAAGGTTTTTAGGAGGCATAATTGGTTGAGCTATGTGAAGTACTAACTGTAGACGTTGAAGGGGAGGGAAGAGTCAACAATAACTCTAGGAGCTCAAAAGGGGAATAAATAGATGGCATTAAATAAGATGTGGAATACAGCAGTAAGAATAAGTTTTGGCTATAGGGTAGATATGAGTTTGATTTGGGATATGCTACATTTGAAGCACCTGGTGGATACTTCTAGTAAGTTCAGGTAAGTGTATATCTGAAATACAGATCATGTTTGGAAATATAGATTGTGAAGTTTTTCTGTGCATAAATTGTATATAAAGGCATTTAAATGCTTAATTCATTTAGAAAATCATATAGAGCAAGAAGAGATGATAGAATGTAAGACTTTAGGCAAACATTAATATTAATAGTTGGAGGGAAAAAATCAGCAAAGATTGAGAAGATCAAAGAGTAGGAGAGTGAGGTTGAAGGTGGTAACCTGGAAAAAATATATGAGAGAAGGAATTTCTAGAAGAAAGGGTTTTTGTATCAATTGCTGAAGATAGATCAAGTAGGGGAGATAATTAAGGGGCCCCTGGATTTAGCAATCAAGGAGTCATTGGTTTAAAACCAAAAAGGAAGTCAATGATGACTTTAACAGTTTCAGTAAAGTAGTTGGGACAAAAACTGTTACGGTGGATTGGAAAGTGAAAGGAAAGGGGGAGCCATCCAGAACTGAATAATCTTTCAAAAAGTTTGGTGATGAAAGAAAAGAGGAAAATAGAGCAATAGTTTGAGGGAATTGCTAGCTTGGGGAAGGTGTTTTTAAAATAGACAATCTGTGTATTTCTATATGCCAAAGAGAGGAATTCAGTGGAAAGAGGTAATCAGAAATAAGAGGGCATAACAATTCAGTAAAGGTTCTAGAGTAGGTTTGAGGGAATTGTAAAAGGATGCATTAGGGACAGTCAGCTGTAGAAAAGACAGTGCCTCTTTCTCTCACTGTTGATGAAAATAAAGCTATTTAAAAGTTTTGCTACACTTCATCCGTTCTATCATCTTATTTCTGCCAATTTTCAATTATCCATTATAACATGCAGAAGACAGAAGTAGGGAGAACCCAAATTTGAATATAAACAAAAGGTCTGTGTTCCTCATGATCAAACTGCAAGGTTGAGGAGATGGCTATAGTGGAATAGTGGCGACGATAATCCATAGGGTAGAAAGAAAGTCTAACTTTTATAAATGAGAGAAACCTTTTAAAAGAGATGACAGGGGATTAATTGCTTTGAATTAAGAAATTTAGAATAACAAACTATATGCAGAAGTCAACCTCTGTAAAGAAAAAAAATCCTTCAGAAGTATTAAAGTTATATAAGTGTGCCTTAGTACTCCAATGCCTAATACATCGTATGCATGGGTAAAAACCATGTAAAAATGTCTTCAAAGACTATGTTAAGCTACTTGCATTTTATTCTTATCTGGTTGTTTCCTTCAAAGCCCCCAAAACAACAGAAAGTCCCTAATGTAATTTCTAGAAGTTTTAGAGTGCTGCATTAAGGTCTTCAGATTGAAATGCCAGTGATAGACCTGAACTGAATTAAAGCACTTGTGGAATCTGGGAGGATTAATCTATGATACCCTGCTGTGTCAGCAAACTGCCATTTGCTGAATAAGAGCCGATAAACAGCAAAATCAATTTAAACAATCATAACAGTTAATCCATTCTAGCAGGTATTACCAACTCTAGAGAGTGGGTATGCCAGATATTAAAATAAGTGCTAAAGGCTAGAAAGAGAATATTTAAAAATTTCTTTCTCACTTGTATGTTTTTCATGTAGTTTAATTTTTTTACTGAATGCAGACTTTTAAAATAATTTTTGACATGTGTTTAATATCCCTAGTGCAAATTATTATCTTATCTCATACTCGTAAGGTATTGCTGATAAGGATTGCAATAAAAAGTATAACAATTCTGACTAGGAAATTAATTTTAATTCAAATACTCCTTTAATTACAAATCCTCATGCCCCATTCCAATATAACTTTTCTTATTAGAGTTTGAAAGTTCTCTTCCATATAACTCAAATATTTTTAATGTATACAGCTCTTTGAAATCAAAAGATACATAAAAATTAATATCTATTCAGAATCAGCATTTTTGTGGCATGAAAGGCAGTATGCAATGGTTGGGTTTAAAAACAATCCAGTTCTGAGGTTTACAACACATTAATAGCTTCACTTAAGGGGTTTTTCTTTAAAAAAAAAAACCCAACAGATAATGTACTGCTTGTATTTGAAGTCATGTCATATTATAAATATTGCTTAGTTGGAAAACTTTTATTCCTTTACCTTTTCTTTAAATGGAATATAGTTACACTAAGTGTCAGCAAAAGGAACTCAAGCAGCAAATCCTCTCTGGCAGAAGTTAGAAGCGGGACATTCACAATGGATTCTTTATAAGTTGGCAGGAAATATCAAAGCGAAAAAATAATACACAACTTTGCTGAGAATAACCTGCTTTATAGGTTTAATTTCAAAGATTTAACTTGGCATTGGCATTGTTATGAATGGGTATATATTTTTTCAATTAAAAAATATCTCGATTCCATGGATATTTCAACAATCATTCTATTTGTGTCAGGTAAAACATATGGGGATTCCAATCTTTGGGAAATGGAGGAATTTGTCTCTAAATCTAGGCATTTGCTAGTGTAACTTTGGAACCACCATGCCACTGAGCTGATCAGCTAAGCCAATAGCAGATACAATTATGAGATACTCTGCTTTCTTCACGTCATTTCTAAATCATCCTTTAGCTCACACAAACCCCCTCTTCTTTCTTGACTATGGCTCTGGTTAACCTCAGAAATACTGAATCATGAAACAGATTAGAATTTAAATGCTGTGAAAATTCATTGCCTTGCAATATTAAACAAGGCCAGCTTTTTCCTCCCACGCTTTGCTCTTTTAGATCTACGGTGCATGCTTGCATCTTTACTTACAGAGGTGAGACACAGTGTGCGTCTGTTGGTACAGAGCTTAAGCATAATCTAGGTACTTATGAATTAATCAACCACCACCAAGGCAACTGGTAAAAGAAGAACACAAGAGTAAGTGATTTAAAAAGGTGTGACATTTGACTGAGGATCAGGATTATTGTAGGGAACAGAGTGTATGAGTAATTTATGTTTAAAAAGATCCAGAAGAGGAGAGAAAATATCATTTCAAGGAAATATAGCATCATGGAGAAAAAACTACCGGGCTTTTAGGATGTCTGCAATAAGCATGTCCAGCCAAAGGAAAATCCAATCTGCTTTGAAAATGCTATCCAATGTGATTCTGGAAACTTCCTAGGTGATAATGGCACTATTTAACCACCCTCATCATCTGAAAATTACTTGTTCACCAAACTCTCACTCTATAGTTTCTTACCCCAGTTCTTGGCACTTAACAGACGTCCAGTATACATTTGTTGAAAGAATCTTCTTATAATGTTTTCGTAAGAGCAAACATAGTCAATCCGTGGTCTAACTATGTCCCTTAGATATTGTTATGAGCTGGATTGTGTCCCCTTGAAAATTCATATGTTGAAGTCCTAGCCCACACTACTTAACAAATGAGACCATATTTGGGGACAAGATTTTTAAAGAGGTAATTAAATTAAAATGAGGCCATCAGAGAAGACCATAATCCGATATGACTGGAGTCCTTTTAGGAGGAAATTTGGACACAGACATGTTCAGAGGGAAGACCCTGTGAAGACACAGGGAGAAGACAGCTGTCTACAAGCCAATGAGAAAGGCTTGGGACGAACCCTTCCCTTGAAACCCTCAGAAGATACCAGCCCTGCGGGCGCTTTGCTCTTGGTCTTCTAGCCTCCAGAATTGTGAGAAAATAAACTTCTGTTGTTTAAGCTGCCTAGTCCATGGTGCTTTGTTATAGTAGCCCTAGCAAACTAATACAGATGCTTTTTCAGTTGTACATGAATCACCAGAAGTTTCCTATTTTGGAATAGTTTCAAAATGACTTTACTATTAGGCATAACCATATTTAGGGAAAATTAAGAAATATGACTGAACCAAGAACTGACACATTCCTGTAGAATATTTCCCAGAGTCCCTTTTGCGATACCCATCCAGACCTCCGTCTCTGTCCTGGCCCATACATGCTAGTGTACTCAAGACCAACTTGGAACCATTGATGAGCGTTAAGACAAAAAGTTGCCTTAACCTATAAGAGTGGTTGTTAGGCCAATGCAGTTAGACATATTGGATTAGACGTATACATAACAACATACGTAAATTCTAAAAACAGTGTAAAAAAAAGCAGTAGGCTAATATTACATAACAAGAGGCAGTTTGACACAATTAAGAGTATTGATTCGACAGCCAGATGTATGGATTTTTATCCCAGCTCTTCTACTTTCTAATTGTGTATGTGAACTTGGCCAAACTATTTAAACTTTCTGTGCCTTAGTTTCCTCCTCTGCTTATGTGGATAATAATAGCACCTATGTCATAAAGTTGTGACGATTAAATGTATTAGTACATGTAAAGGTGCTTAGAACATCTGGCACATGGAAAGTGTTACATCAGTGCTAACAACAATTATTTAAAATCAGTGACATTTATACGAATTATAAACATGTGCATACAAAATAATGACAGACATTTTCAAAGCATACCTTCAAACAAAAAATATATATTGAACACATAATGGTTATCTATAAATAAGAAGAAAGGGAAGTAGAAAACAAGATAAAAAGGGATGAATGAATAAGTGAATGAATCAATGAATGTACAGACAGGAGGGGGCTTCACACCGGTTGGTAATTGATAATGTGCTGTGAACTAAGGAATATGATTAAATCAACATTCTTTATCTGAGTTGTGAAAGGAAGAACAGAGGGGAGGGAGCGAGGGAGGGAGGAAGGAGGGAAGGATTAAAGAAAGAAAGGCTTCTGAGTCCCAGCATACATAAATTGAAGCCCTTGGGATTAAAAAAGTATACAACTCAAAGACATCATTTAGAGTCCTGAAGTTGGTATGTCCGTGGAACGCACAGCATATGTTGCCAAAAACAAAAAAAAAATCAAGTTCAGAACCCCATACCTGTTTAAATGAATCCTTTTTCCTCGGTAATCAAAAGAACTGTTGGAGATAGGCTTAGGCTCTTGAATATCACTCTGGCGAGGAAAAAAAAATCAGTGTCTAATTAATTTAAAAGAAGTGGAGATAGATACACTTATATTGGATCCTGATGGAAAAGCTTTTTTAGAAATTTCAAAAAATTTAAAACCAAGCCACTTTCTTCCTCTCCTCTGCTCACAAAATAATGCCTTGCAATTACTGACAGACACATTCAATGCTTACTTCTATTATTATGGACCAGTGCTAGAGCTATTTTAAAAAGGACCCTTTTAAAATAAAGACATGGCTAAAAATAGGCACTGCGTTCGTTTAAAAAGCTTGCCCATTAGGATGTTTCAGGGCAATTTACTGTTATTTTTGCCAGCTTAAACACCAGGTATTTTAAAAGGCTTAATTGTTAAACACAGAAGAAGATGAAAGTAAACAAAGGAATGATTTATTAGTCTTTCTGTTATAACCAAACCAGCCCTGATTTATGATAAGTTCCTTTTCATTGTACTTTTCTAATACCTTCCCTCTCTGACTTCAAATCGTTTTGCAAAGGTTAGTTCATTTATCTTTATAATGTCCCCTTAAGGAAGGTAGTAGGTTATTATCACTTTCTCCACGGAAAGATGAACAATGGAAGAAAAGTGATGGTTCATAGATCAAATAATTAAGCCATAAAAATTTCCATAGGATCATCTGTATTATATTACCTCACAAACATATCTTGTGTTGTTGTCCAGCTTTTTCATGAATATATTGTCATCTCAACTAATGCATAAGCTCCTCCAGTTTATGAAGGCAATGCAATGTTTCTTCTTGCTTTGAGCTTTTCAGTGAGCCTAGTATATAGAGCTGAGCATATGACAGGTAGCTATTAAATGTCTACTGATGAATGTTTATTTGGGAACGGTGATTGTATTCTGCCTCTTACATTATTGACATGCAAATAGGGTAGGCCCAGAACCTCACTGCTACAAATCACCCTTCATTTCCATTACAGGTGAAAGCAATAGCCTTCAAGTAAAGCTCTGTTTCTAACTCCTGTAATGTGTAACATTGCTTCCCTATGTAGGGTATTAATTGGGGAATGACTTTAAAAGCGAACATGAAAATGTCATAATTACACAGAATACTAGAATGTAGATTGAAGGCATTTTAGACTGAATCATATAAGAATTGTAGTTTCAGTTATGCAAGATGAATGAGTTCTGGAGATCTGATGTACAGCAATATGATTATAGTTAACAATACTGTATTGTATACTTGCAAGTTGCTAAGCGGGTAGATCTTAAGTGTTCTCACCACACACACACACAAAGTAACTCTGTGAGGTGATGGATGTTAATTAGCTCAATTGTGATGATTATTTCACAATGTATATGAAACATCAAGTTATACGTCTTAAATACATACATTTATTTGTCAATTATACCTCAATAAAGCTGTAAAACAGAATTCTTTTAGAGTCTGAGGAGAAGACACCATGGTTTCCTCATTCTCCATCTTCATTCTCAAGTTCCTAAGCTTTTGAAGTTGACAGAATATTTTAGTCTTGTCTCTCATTCAATATTTAACTCACTCTGTGACTGCAAGAAGTTGATATGGTGAAGGATATTGTACAGTAATCATTAACGATGGGAAAACTCACTGAGAATTGCAAGGTAAATTGGTACTGCCTATCTGAGACAAGGTAGTCAGATGTTATTGTTTAATCATTTGTCTGGAAAACCTTAACATCCTAGAAATGTGACTTCCAATGTCACTCCTTCCATGCTAATCAAGAAGATAAAAATGTTGCTCTTTTGTAAATTTTCAGATCAATCTTTGAAGAGAAATGCTGAATTTTACTATGCAATAAACATGTATAAGGATTTGCTACTTGATTTCAACTAAAATTTCAGAAGTCTATACACAAAGTATTTGTCAACTTAGAATTTTAACATTTTGGGGGGAATATAGCTGAAAGTGATATTAGCCTTTATTAGCTCTCCATTATTATGGCATTAAATTCATTTACACGGCATACAAGCCCTCTGTAGTGAACGCCTCATAAATTTCCCCATTTCCTGTCTTTCTGTCATCTCCTCCTTACAGCCTTACCTGGATGCCATATGCTGCTCTTTTTCATTTCTATGCCTTTGTACACTTTGCTCTTTAGGCCTAGACTGCCCTTCCCTTATTGTTTAAGATATTCTCATTCATTCTTCAAGAATTATCTCAATAACTTGTCCTCATCAGTCTTCTCTAATATCTCTGATCCCTTAAGCCTCAGAGGAATTGATCATTCTTTCTCACCACATAGCTCAAAAAGAAGTAATTATTCCATGCTTTGTGCCACCCATACCTTTTACAGACTTCTATTATAGCATTTGTAAAGCCACAATGCAAGTATAAGTTGTACAGGTGGGTTCTTCTGCAAGATCATGAATCTCTGGAAGGAGGGAAGGCAGAGACTATATCTGACACATAGCTACATGCATGTTGAGTGAGAATCCATGCTTGAGAATGAACATTCAACAATTGGATGCTTCTAAGCTTTAAACAATAATTGCTTCACCTTTTAAAACTTTTACTTCAACTTGTGACACAGTCTTTAATTTTTCTTTATCTTCTCTCCCCAAAAATGAAATAAATTAGTTTGCAAACAGATAAACTCTTTAAAATTCTTTTGGCAATCAGACTATGCATTTTGATAAAATTGTCATTCCTTCAGAGCTAAATGATAATATTGAGGGACTTCTATCTGTTAACCATCAATTGAATGCCTCCATTTCTACAATATACCACAAGCGTTTAAATTTTAAACGAATGTATCAGGCAGTTTGAAGTCCATAAAGACATCTGCACTTTTGTTTTAAATACTCAGAAATCTTGTAGCTTTTATTTATCTGGTAATATTCTTAAACACATTAAAGTATAATTACTAATAATACTGGCTTTTTGTCACCAAGGCATGCTGTTCCTTGTGCAGATTTATTACTATGTTTATACGTCAACCCGATACCATTGCAATCATATAAAGCTCTGTGAGATTATTTTCAAGATGTCTTTCTCTTAAATTTAACATATTCTTCACTAGGAAGGCAGTTTCAATTTTGTTATATCAGCTAGCAAGATAAATTTCAAAGAGCGTTGCCAAAATACAAAGAAGTAATGAATCATCATCTAACAAGCATGAAGTATCCATGAATTGAATAAAAATAAACTTCTACAAAGACTTTATTTTATATGGTAATATTACAATATGCCTCTCCATGGCACATATTTTTCATTTATCAACAAAATTTAAATTAAAAAATAAGATTATATTCTTATTTAGCAATCCAGTTATTAATTTTTTTTAACAAAAATTGACATGATCAAAACTAAGATGTTATGACCTGTGGGTATTCTTTTACAATTTCATTTTCACATTTCCTATAGGTACTCATGGTAAATGTCTCTTTTATATTTTAATTAGGTTGCAAATAGGAGCATTATAGACATTTTGGATTAACCTCTAGTAATGAAAAAAATGCATTTTCGGTGTTAAATCTATTTGCAACTATGAATGTAGTTCTGAGTGTAGTTAAAGTTCAAAGAAAAATTGCACCTCATTTCACTTTACATTATTCATTTTAACTGGATTATGTGGAATAAAATGGTATATGAGTTTGAACTACAGGGTTTATAGAATTGAGTGTTCTCTCAACAGTCAATAAATAAATAATAATAACACTAAACTTATGAATAATGATTAATAATCCTAGCAAAGTTAGAACAATGGTTCCTGACTAAAATATAATAAAATCAGGAAATGCACTTTGTAAAAGAAATATTTTTCTTAGCGACTTCATTATCCAATTTTATCATTTCAAGTAGCTGATTAATCCTCCTTGCTGAAAAATTAAATTCTAATAATTGTTTTTCAATACAAATGCACTGCACTCATTTAAAAGAAGGCCAGTTTATTGAAGAACTCTTGCTCACCCTCAATTCAAATATAGCCTCATTTCTTAGATTTATTAAGCACTACTGTGATGACAAGCAAACATTATAAATTGCTACTTATACTACAAATTCTGGAAGAAAAATATGCTTTGTGTTCATTTTAGTGCCTAACAAATTCTTTTCCTTGCCACTACAATTTATTGTTGTTTTAAATGACACCTTGCCTTTATTTAATTTAACCTTTGCTTAAGTCTTATGTCAATCTGGTATGTCCTGATATTGGCAATTATTGAACAATCCTTTCCTTGTTTAGCAAAATCAGGTGAAAATGTTGATCAAGATACAATGAGGAACACTTAATCTCAGCAAGCTTTTTTAGGGGAGTGTCTTTTCTTCCCCTTTGTTCCTCCTTATTCTCTATCACTGAAAGACTCTCTGATGCTGCATATTTAAAGGATAAGGCAAATTGTATTGTATACCTGTTCAAGAGCAAGTTTTACTTGAAAGAGAAAAACAATTCTCAGTTTATATTTATGCACATGTAAGTGAACATCTTATAAACCTTAAAATATCATCTTAAAGTACTCTGCATATATATTACTCCTCCTTGGACATTTTTAAAAAGTTAATATTGACTCTATTTTATAAACGATAGCATATGGGCACAGGAAAATCAAGTAACTCTGCCAAGAAGCACTTTCTAAAGCCCCTGACCCTTATTTACAAATAAGATCATGAGTTACCCTATGAAACTGGTGTGCAGATCACACATACACTCACATGCACACTCGAAGCGAAGCCATCAGTCTGACTCTGTTACTTAGAGACATGTATGTACATGGACCAAGCAATATCTGACTAAAAATCTTACTAAATAAACTACAGGGCCTGATGGCAAATAAAGATCTAAACAGGCAAGGGGTTAGAATCAGAGTTGAGGTGTGCCTCATGAAAGCAGTTTAAAACAAAGAAATATAAGCAGTCTGATAGATAAGGAAAAAAAAGCATAGAAATTTACAAGTGTTTTCTTTAGCAAATAAGGCTATAATGTCTGACTTTAGGATAGAAGTACGTATTTTGTCTCTACCCTATTTTTATGTTTCCTTCTGTGTGTGAGAGGCTCTGAGCAAGCGTTCAGAGACCTTCACGTAAATTGTCCTTCTGAATTAGGTAGAATTCAGCCCTAAATATGAATTGATATAAATGTACAGTGAACAGCTATTTGACTATGAGTAAAATAATTAGTGATGTGTCTGAGTTTATCATCAACCATAATAAAGATTTGTTTAAACTGAAGCTCTCTTATTTTGTTATGGCCAGTACTACCTGCTGGTGTGGTAATGTAGATACACATTTCACTAGTTTATGTTAAGTATGCAGGCTTACTTTCCTAGCTTGAACCCTCCCTTAATAACATTTTTATTTATAGAATGAAAGTACTTACAAGGTACAAATACTTACGTAAGCTAAGAAGTGAAAAACCATTTATTTATTTATTGAGATAATATTGGTTTATAACGTTATATAATTTTCAGGTGTACATCATTATAGTTCTACTTCTGTATAGACTACATCGTGTTCTGCACCAAAAGTGTAGTGGCCAAAACCATTTTGATGGAATCGTAAGCAGGATCCTAACAAATGGATTGTAGCTAGTTCTTTCCCAATGATGTCTCATGTTCTTGCCATAGACACACAATTCTGAGCTATGCATACAATTATAGGTATCGCAAATATTTCTGTTGCATTTGCCTTAGTCTATTTAGGCTGGTAAAACAAAACTACCGTAAACTGGGTGGCTAATAAATAATAAACACTTATTTCTCACAGTTCTGGAGGCTGAGAAGTTCACAACCATGGTGCCAACAGATTCAGTGTCTGATGAGAGCTCTTTTCCTCATAGATGGCTGTCTTTTTGCTATAACCTCACATGGCAGCAGGGGCAAGGGAGTTTTCTGGGGTCTCTTTTATAAGGAGACTATTCTTAGTCATGAGGGCTCCAACCTCATGACCTAAGTACCTCTCAAAGATCCCACCTCCTAATATCACCCCCTTGGGCATTTGGGGGGATACAAACATTCAGTCCATCGCATTTTGCTCCTGGCCCCCCAAAATTCATGTCCTTGACTCAAAAATCTAAGTCCAAAGTCTCATTTAAATATCATCTAAATCAAATATGTGTGGGGGGATGGGTTGTGGTCCCTACACCTGCCCAGTAGATACAACATGGTGGTGTTGCTCACTACCACCACCCCAGGAAGGTCGTATAGCGGTCATCTTGAGGCTTTGTGCCCATGTGGGAGTCTGGGTTGATTGCTTGTGGGGGAGAACCTTGCAGTTGGAAGGTTGCTTATCTTCACTTTGAAAATAGCTGGTCTGGGATTTGCCGGATCTGATTGTTAACAGTGATGGCAGAGTCCTGTCGCTATTCTGTCTGACTAGTGCATGAACACACTTCAGCCAAGCTCCTTACCACTTTATAACAAGAACCACCTTTTCTCCAGTTTCTATGTTCCTCATTTCCCTCTGAGACCTCATCAGAATGGCCTTTACTGTCCTTATTTCTACTGACATTCTGTTCAAGACCACTTAGGTATTTTCTAAGAACACTGAGGCTTTCTCTACAGCTCACCTCCTCCCTTTGAGCCCTCAGTAGAATCGCCCTTAATGGTCCCTTCATAGCAATGTATGCATTTTCTAGCACGCGCTTCAAAACTTCCAGCCTATACCCATTACTCAGTTCCAAAGCCATTTCCACATTTTTAGGTATTTATTACAGTAGTACGCCACTCTCGGTACCAATTTTCCATCTTAATTTGTTTGAAGTGCTATAACAAAAATACCATACATGGGCGGCCTATAAACAATAAGCATTTATTTCTTGCAGCCCTAGAGGCTAGAAGTCCAAGATCAAAGAACTGGCAGATTTGGTGTCTGGTGGGGACAACTTTCTGGTTTGTAGATGGTGATACCTTTTGGCTGTGTCCTCACATGGCAGAAAGAGCTACGGAGGGAGCCAGCCTGGTGGCGCAGCAGTTAAGTTCACATGTTCTGCTTTGGTGGTCTGGGGTTCACCGGTTTGGATCCCGGGTTTGGATCTACACACTGCTTGTCAAGCCATGCTGTGCCAGCAGGCATCCCACATATAAAGTAGAGGAAGATGGGCATGGATGTTAGCCAGTCTTCTTCAGCAAAAAAAAAAAAGAGAGAGAGAGAGAGCGAGGAGGATTGGCAGCAGATGTTAGCTCAGGGCTAATCTTCCTCAAAAAATAAAAAGAAAAGGGCTAGGAATCTCTCTGGAGCGTCTTTTATAAGGATACTGTCAAATTAATAAACAGAAACTTCATTAAATTGGAGACAGGAAGCCAAAAGTGGGAGCTCTCACACCCTACGTAGATAGCAGAGCCCAACAGGGAGAAGAAAGACTTCCTCTCCTTGACCATCAAGAAGCTCAGCCAAGGAGAGACTGTCATAACTCAGCCAATGAAAAGCCACTACACCTCAAACTCTTTGTTTACAATAGCCCTCGCAACTTCCTCTTTCTGTCTATGAAAAAGTTTCTCCTCCCTTCCTGCTGGGGGACTCACACGTGGCTTGCCGTGGTTGCAGACCCAAATTGCAATTCCTTGCTCATCTCAAATGAAGCCATTTTTGCTGGAGAAATAACTAGCTATTTGTTTAAAGTCAACAGCACTAATCCCATTCACAAGAGCTATGCCCTCATGGCATAATCACCTCCTAATACCATCATCTTGAGGGTTAGGATTTCAACGTATAAATTTTGAGGGGACGCAAACATTCAAACCATAGCAGAATTCTTATTTTGACAAAAGCAAATACATTTTATTTAGCATAAATGGATCAGCAGGAGAATGGAGGCAGTTTACTCAGGAGGAAGCAAAAAAACAAAACATAGTAATCTGTTCAGATTTTCAGATTTCACACCATTAAAGGATCACCCAATTCTTTCATTGAAAGTGAAATGGCATAATATCAAATATTACTGCAGGTAAATGAAAATACGTTTGAGTTTATTAATATTTTGTAAAATACTATTAAATGTGTTTGAAAGATAAACATTTGGTTTTAAACTGGCTTAATCTTTCTTAAGTTTTCTATTACAATGAGATCCAATCTTCATATGCTTAGAAGCTTAGAGTATTAAAGAGAAGAACTACCGATGTTCTCTTGAACATAATTATTATAATTATAACCATTTCTTATTCTCACAATTTCCCCAAAGTTTGTAAATAAAGTATGATTTATCAAGAGTAAAATCACTGTCATCCTATCATTACATTGAAAACATCCTTAGCTAAATGAGAGCACATAGTAATTCAGTATTGATTTCCTTTCTCTGAGTTCTAAGATCAGTTGAGATATAAATGATACACTGGGTGAAGATTTGAGAAACATCACATAGGGATATCATTCATTAGAGATGATTTGTTATTCATACAAGAAAAATTTAGACAGCCACCCTTTTGAAGTGTGATAAGTAGTTTCAAATGATTTCTAGACACGTGATTGATTGATATCAGTTCATATTAACACATGACCAATTACCATTAGCCTATCCAAAAGTTCTCATCTGAAGATACTTCTGCTAAAACTGGATGGCCATTATAACCACTTATGCTTCTTGGGTCACTCTTAACATTTGCAATGTGTGCAGAATCCTTCCATATATGGGACAATTGTTAGACATCATTTCCTCAACTATATTTCATAGACTACTAATCTAGTGATTTTTCTCTGTAAAAAGAAGAAAGTTTTTCCTGGTGAAGTGTGTTTTAGAAATGCTACATACCATACCCACCTCTTTGAGATTTACAATGCACGTGATCATTGAAAAGCCCTAAAAGGAAGGCAGAAGTTTGCTATTGTTTAACCTAGTATTTCTCAAAGAAATTTGCCCAGAGAAAACTATCTCTCATGGAATATATATTTACATTCCAAGAACGAGATACAAATTAAGAAGTGCTAGTTTAAGAAGTTCTCAGAAGAAAACATTAAATATTGATTGCTTAAATCTTATTAGTAACGAAATACACGCACCATGGTAAAATGATGTATCAGGAACCCAATAACTTAACAAAGAATCTATTAGATACTTAGAAATAAACAAGAATTTTAGAAGAATGATTGAAATCCATGTGTAGCCATGTAATATGATCTAATGATTTTTCTCAAGCTAATTCACAGTAAGACTGAAAAAGTCAAATCAATAAAGTTCAACAAATATCTTCATGGTGGAAAGATAAGAAAGGAGACGATCTCCAAGCTTTTAGTCCCATTTAAAATTAAATTCTACACATATTAATTTTTTTTAAATTTAATAATAGCGAGTATTGGTGAGATTGTGGGGAGAATTCTCATACAATTAAGTGAAACTATAAAGTAGTGTAATATTTTTAGAGTGGAATTTGGCAATATATGTCAAAATTTAAAACGTATATATTGATTGACCAAAAAGGCCCAGTGCCAGGAATTTACACTATACATATACACTATATGGAAACAAAAGTGTATATACCTTTGTTACAACATCACCTGTGATAAAACTAAAGGCAATCTAAATATCTATTCATCAAAGAATGGATATGTGAATTATAGTAAATCCATACACTTGAATACTACATCATCATCATTATCTGGAGAGATCTCAAAGGTATGTTTTTAATAGAACTGTGGTTAAGAGTACGGATTCCCAGCCCTGCTGCCTGAGTTCAAATCCCAGCTATGTTACTTCCTAGCTGTGTGACTTTGGGAAATTACTTAACCTCTCTTTGCATCATTTTTCTCATCTAAAAAAGGGGAATAATAATAGTATCTAAGTCACAGAATTGTCCTGAGGATTAATGCATGTTAGATATTATTAATACATCAAAAAAGCAAGAAGCTGACTTCTACTTTCCAGGTGAGATGGAGTATGTTGTAATGGACCAGTGGTCCTACAGAGAACACCTAGAAAGGCAGAATTAAAACAAAAGAAACAAGAGGCCGGCCCAGTGGTGTAGCGGTTAAGTTCATGCGCTCCACTTCAGTGGCCTGGGATTTGTGGGTTCAGATCCCGGATGCACACTACACACCACTCATCAAGAAATGCTTTAGTGGTATCACACATACAAAAAATAGAGGAAGATTGGCACAGATGTTAGCTCAGAGCCAATCTTGCTCACGTAAATAAAAAAAGAAACAGCATCATTATCAGTGTAAACACGTTACAGCACTGTAGAAGCTACAAGGAGAAGGGCAAATATTTTAGATAGTAGAATTCTGAAGAGGTGAGCAGAACTTATGTGGTTGCTTTCCCCAATTTGTCAATTCTGAGTGTAGGCCAGAGGCTAATGATCTGAGTTTAGCCTGGAGAAATGACTGAGAGCAGAGGTAGGAGGGGAAGGAGAGAATCTATCATAGTTTTTGATCATCTCCCTCGGCGGGAGTGATAAAACTGAACACTTGAGGAGCCAAACCTATGACCAGTTTTCTCCTCAAAACATTTGCTGTATTGTGAAGCTGCACACGACAGGAGGTAAAGGTGTGAAACCCAAATTTTCTCAAAAGAACAGAGATTTTGGCACTCTTGCTGTGCTTAGGAGAAAAAGATAAGAAGTTAGGACCTGCCAGGGGGTAAGGCTCTGGCGAAACAGTAAGCTGTCAGTTGGAATCTCTGGAGGGTTATGCTCTGGGAACAGGAATGACTCAGAAGTAGAATCTAATCCTTACCAAAACTGCAACCTAGGTTTGTCTCATCTTGATCTCTCAGTGGATTACGGTGATCACCTCCCACTATGCTGTCCAAAGAAGAAAGTTTAAGCCATAGCTGATTGAAGACAATGTCGTTTGGAGCCTCTACAATTTTAGACAAGAGGCCCAAAATGTTATAATAATTATTAAACATCCTAAGAGTTAGGACTAAATGCCCCGAAACATGGGAAAAACCAAACACTGAAAATTGACACACAGGTGATAAAAATTTTACAATTAGTAGACAAGGATTTTTTTAAAATATTAATATGCTCAATAAAATAAAAGAGTAGTTTAAGAATTTCACCATACAAATAGACTCTATAGAAACTGTACAAAATGGAAAGTGTAGAATATAAAAATAAAATACTGTCTTAAAATCTCAATAGTTGGATTTAACAGATTAAACAATGTAGAATGAGAGAATAAAAATGATGTAAAATATATAGAAGGGCATAAGGGCCATATTGGACATATTTAAAAGGTCTAACATACCAATAAATGGTGATTCATAAGAAAAGAAGAGCAAATGAGGCAGAAACAATATTTGAAGAGATAATATCTGGAATTTCCCAAAACTGATGAAACCCGCAGATTCAAGAACTTATGAAAACCCCAATAAAATGAATTCAATAAAAACCACACCTAGGCATATCAAGATTACACTGACAAAAACCAAAGACAAAAACTAAAATCTTAAAAACTTCTTGAGACAACAAAGTGTACATTATGATGAAAGGAGCAATAATATGATTGACAACTGATTTCTCAGTGGAAATGATGAAAAATAAATGAATAACATATTGAAACTGAAATAAAATACTTGCCAACCTTGAATTCCATATCACATGAAAATATTTCTCAAAAATGCAAATGAAATAAAGTCATTGTCAGATAAACAAGTGAGAGATGTTGTCACCAGTACAGTTAACCTCAAAGAAATGCTCAACGAAGTACTTGAGGCAGAAATAAAATTTCCAGATGGAAACAAAAAACTACAAAATAGAATAAAGAACACGTAAAAGGGTAAATATGTGCATAAATTTAAAAACTGAATAAATTTAAAATACGTGTAGAATTAAAATAAATGACAATAATAATAGATAATGTGGGAGGGAATAAAGTGGACTAATAAATTCTAAGGTTCTAGTGCTATTGGGAGAGTGGTGGAAGATACATATATCTTACATCTTATAGAATTATTTGAGTCATTCAAGAGAAGTTAAGAAAGGAGAACAAAAACAGAAAGACACAGTGGAAAAGAAATAGCAAGGTGGTAGATATAAATGAATATATATGAGTAATTGGATTAAATTCTCCAATTAAAAGCCTAACATTGGAAGGTGAAATAAAAAGCAATTATATGCTGCTAATTAGTTTTACAACAGAAAAATAGATTGAATATAATATGCCATGCAAATTCTAACTGAGAGAAATCTGGTGTGTCTATAGCAATATTAGGCAAAGAAGACAAGAAGTACTCCTAGAGATAAAATAGGATGTTTCAAAATGGTGCTGGGAAAATTGGATATTCTCATGTCAAAGAATGAAATTTGACCTCTATTTCACCCCACTCATAAAAATTAACTCGAAATGGATTAAAGACTTAAGTGTAAGGCCTGAAGCCATGAAACTCCTAGAAGAAAACAGCAAAAAAGCTCCTTGACATGGATCTTGGTAATGACTTTTTGGAAATCAGGCCTAATGCACAAACAACAACATAAACACTAAACAAGTGGGACTACATCAAACTAAAAAGCCTCTTCAGAGCAAAAGAAACCATCAAGAAAGTGAAAAGACAACCTACGAAATGGGAAAAAATGTTTGCAAACCATACATATAATAAGGGGTTAATATCCAAAATATATAAAGAACTCATACAGCTTAACAGCAAAAGAAAGAAATAATCCAATTAAAAAATGGGCAAAGGACTGAATAGACATTTTTCCAAAGGAGATATACAAATGGCCAACCAGTACATAAAAAGATGCCCAACATCACTAATAATCAGGGAAATGCAAATTGAAACCACAATGAGATGTCACCTCAAGCCTGTTAGAATGGCCATCATCAAACAGACAAGAGCTAACAAATGCTGGCGTGGATGTGGAGAAAAGAGAATCTTTGTACACTTTTGGTGGGATGGTAAATTGGTACAGCCACTAAGGAAAACAGTATGGAGGTTCCTCAAAAAATTATAAATAGAACTACTGTATGATCCAGCAATTCCACTTCTGGGAATATATCCAAAGGAAATAAAAACACTATTTCAAAGAGATATCTGCACTCCCATGTTCACAGTAGCATTATTTACAATAGCCAAGACATGGAAACGACCTATATGTCCACTGATGTATGAATGGATAAAGGAACTTGTGGCATATACATACAATGGAATATTATTCAGCCGTAAAAAACAAGGAAATCCTACCATTTGCAACAATGTGGATGGACCTTGAAAGCATTATGCTAAGTGAAATAAGTCAGAGAAAGACATATACTACATGGTCTCACTTCATTAAAGGTCAGAACTTCTGTTTATCATGAGACGCTACTAACAGAATAAAAAATAGGCAAGCTATTAAGTAAAAGATTTTTCAGAATACGCATATTTGACAAAATTCCTGTATCTAGAAAAATGAAGTACTTCTATAAATAAACAAGAAATAAGGAAACTCCAATTTAAAAAACCGGTAAAGAAGTGAAGAAACACTTGACAAAAGAGGAAATCAAAATGGACAGTAAACATATGAAAAGGTGATAAACATCCTTACTGCTCAGGATAATGCAAATGAAAACCACAATCACATGACACTGCACACATACCCAAATGGGAAAAAAGGCCAACAATACCACTACCACTTTGCAAGGATTTGGAAGAATTAGAAGCTTCTTACATTGCTGATGGAATTGTAAAATAGTACAATTTCTAAAAAACGTTAGTGCCTACTATGGCTAATCATAAACCTACTTTACCATACACCAGTTCCATTCCTGAGTGTATATCCAACATAAATAAGAGGTGATGTCCACCATAAAATATGTACAAGGATGTCCATAGCAACTTCATATAAAATAGCCAACAACTAGAAAAAGATCAATATCCATCAATAGTAGAATGGGTAAATATAATGTGATATGTTATTCCAATGGGATATTATCACAGCAATTTAAAAAACCTAGTGATACATGCAACAATATGGATGAATCTCACAGATATAATATTAAGTGAAAAAAGTCAGAGGCAAGAATATGTTCCATATGATTCTATCTATATGAAGTTTAAACACTGGCAAAACTAATGTATGGTGATAGAAATCAAATAGTGGGGAAAAGTATTCCGTGATGAGGGTTGGAAATAATCTATATTAAGATATATATATATATGCGTGCATGTGTATGTGTATAAATATACATATAAATATATATATTCACACAAATAATGATCTGGGTGGATATACATACACACATAAACAGATATATACATATATGTGTATATATATAATATGGCATGATTATATATATATGTATATCTATGAGTGTGTGTATACTGTTAGCATACTGTTATTTAGTTTGGAACACTTTACTATATATAATCTATACCTTAAAAACAAATAAAAAGATATGAGACTATTATGAACAATTTTATACGTTTGTCAATTTAGATGAAGTGGACAAATTACTTGGAAATTGCAATAAAGTAAAATTGATACAAGAATAACTAAGAAATCTTAACATCTTAGATCCCTTAAATAAATTGAATCTGTTGTCATAAACCTTCCTACAAAAATACTCTGAGCCAGAGAGCTGTACTGGTGAATTCTTCCAAGTATTCAAGGCAGAAAATAAAAACAAATTTATCCAATCTCTCTCAGAGAATAGAAGAAAAGGGACCACTCCTTTATTTTTTGTGAGGCCAGCATAAGTTGATAAACAAACTGGAAATAATAATAATAATAATAGAAATATTACTGAGGCTGGCCGGGTGGCTTACCCGTTAAGTTTGCACACTCCCCTCTGGCAGCCTTGGGTTCACAGGTTCGGATCCTGGGGGCAGACCTAGCACCACTCATCAAGCCATGCTGTGGTGGAATCCCACATAAAATAGAGGAAGATCAGCACAGCTGTTAGCTCAAGGCCAATCTTCCTCACACACACACAAAAAGAAATGTTACTGACTAGTATCTCTCAATTAACATAGACATAAAAATCCTAAATAAAATAGTAACAAATACAACCCAGTAATATATGGAAAGATAATGCAAAAGAGGGGATTATTTCAGGAAAGCAAATGGGTTTAATAATAAAAAATAAATAATTTCATGTAATGCACCATACTAACCAAATAAAGGATGGAATTACATGATCATTTCAAAATAGATGCAGACAATAGCATTTGATAAAATTCAAGACCTCAAGGACATAACATTGAGTGAAAGAAGCCAGACACAAAAGAGCAAACACTGCCCCATTTTTATAAAATTCAAAAACAGGCTTATGGTGTTAGAAGTCATCGTGAGAGTTCTCTCTTGGTAATAGCGAGGAGGTAGGCATGAGGTGTGTGTTGATGTGCCAGTATTGTTTTGGTTGCTGATCTGGTTGTTGGTTGGTTACAAAGGGTTCATTGAATTTGTGAGAATTCTTTGAGCTGTGCACTTGTGATTTGTGAATTTTTCTGTGCTATATTTCAGTAAAAATATTTTTTAAGTAACTTATACTGCAAAAAGGAAATATAAATTTGTCAAATGATTCTAAAAAAAATGCAGGATAAAATAGGTACTCTATATTGAAAATAACTCATATTGTCGTATATCCCAGCTGTAGACTTTGAAGCATGTTAGGAAGATAAAAGGTCAATGCATACTAATTTGTCAATCACGAAGTACTGCTTATGGGAACATACTCGTACTCCACTGCTAAGTATAAGGAGGTTGCAGAGTTTTTCTAAAGCATCCTTCACAGTTCAGGTGCTTTTACATTTGCAGGGAGCCTGTTATGTTTCTGGGGATACACATTTTAAAACGAGTATCATGGGACAATAAAAATAAATGTATAAAATGTTATACAGCTCCTAAAATGTAAAGTTGGCTTTATTTTTCTTCTTCTTCACCCCAAAGCCCCCCAGTATATAGATGCATATTCTAGTTGTAGGTCCTTCTAGTTCTGCTATGTGGGACTCCGCCTAAGCATGGCTTCATGAGCAGTGCTACGTCCACGCCCAGGATCTGAACCAGTGAATCCCTGGGCTGCTGAAGTAGATCACATGAATTTAACCACTTGGCCTGGTCAGACCCTAAAGTTGGCTGTTAAATGAAGCATAATTGTCTTAGGACATTCAAGTCAAAACCCAAAACTTTAAAAACCTCTTTAAGTGTAAATTTATGGCAGACCATTTTATAAATCAATCCTGATACACATAAAGAGAAATAAAATATGTGAGATGCTAAGATTTTACATTATTGAGTAAAAACTAATACTCATCAATTAACATTGTCAGTGAAGTCAAATACACAGCGTGATGAGCCACATTACATTATTTGCATTTTAGAAGAATAAAATTTATTATTTAAATTTTGAGATTTCTTATTCTGTCAGTTAAAATTTATTGAACATATACTACATTCCATGTACTTTTCTAGGTTTTGACAATGCATAGGCAAATTTAGCTGAGACAGTTCCCCAGACTGTCACACTAGCAAGTAGGAATAAGAACATCACAGCCAAAGCCTGAGTCTAAAATGATGTTAAGGATTTAAATCATACCTGGCTTTCTTCCATGCAGTTTGCTCAGGTTACAAGCAATGAGCAAAATGAGCTCTGAGAGAGACCAGATAATTGGAAGCTCAACCGCTAGATCAGTTGTTCCCACATTTTAAAGGCCATCCAAAGCTCTGGCGACCATTGTTTAAATGAGTATTTCTGGGCCTAGCCAGGAATCTGCATTTTGTTTTTGGTTTGGTTTGGTAAGATCCCAGATAACGTCAGTGCAGCTAATCCCAGGACTATACTTGAAGAAATAGATTTTTGCAAAGGAAGCAAGTGTCCAAAGACTGGCCAAAAGTTAAGCTCCATTTTCTCCTTCATCCACTTTTACTTCTAACTTGTAGGAAAATATGAGTGATTCAAAATTTATTGTGGCTTTTATTTCCATTTGTGCTTGAAAATACAAAGGGAATGAATACATTTCTCATCTGATAGGAGCACAGACAATATTTTTAAGATATTTACAAAAAATAAACCGGAGAGATATAAAACGTAGTTTGTATATTTGCCTGAGGCATGTTTTTTTTCATGATACTTAAGCAATCATCCTCATTCACCCTCTTAAGGGAAACTAAAGACACATACAGAGAAGGAATGTCTGGGAAAAAAGCCATGACTAGCAATGGCCTGTTGGAAAATGATAAACATTTTTAATTACTACCATGTTTTTAGCAAGTTTTCTATATCTCCAAATCCATGGGAACATGGCCAGTATTTTATGTTTCAAAAATACGCTTCCACAAATTATTTTAATAATTTTAAACTTAGATAAGAAAATAATATTTGCTCCCTGAAAGACCCTTCCTTTTGAAACTGTTTTCTTGCTATGGTCATCATCTTTTGAATTTTGAGGTTGTTGAGACGAGAACTAGTTTGAGTAAACTGCTATATCATTTTTTGTTGCCCTGTTGAGTACATAAACATTTTCTATATGGATTCAACTCTAATACCATTAATAGTTTATAAAATATGTCCACTTTGTACAGGCTAAATAAAAACAAATGTAAAGACCAAGAAAAACATTTTACATAGTCATCTCAAGTCTAAGTACCATTATATACATAAACATTCCTATTTTACACTAACTTCGGGCCCCCATTCACAAATGTACTTTATAATTTTAATAACTCTATATCTCATTAAAAAATTTCAACTTAGTTTTTGGAAAATATGATTCTAGGAAGACGTTGCAAGTACAACTGACATAAAAGATGAATAACAACTCTATTCAATAGCTAATATAAAACAAACCTAATAGACACTAGTTAAACAATGGGGCCTATTTAATGATGAATTGTGGAATATGTCAAAAAATGAGATGGCTAAGCATTCATTAGAACTAACATGGCACATCTGAAACAACATTTGTAATTCACTTTGGGGAGTAAGCCCTCCCTAGACATCAGATGTTTGGTGACATATTTTAGCATGGTGGACCAAAATACCTAGAGAATTTCTATATAAGGCCATATTTCAAAGCCTGAATGATGTCACAGTGAGTAATGATGGGAATTTGAGAAACGAGGTATTATATGAGTGTATGGGCATCTGTAAGTGGATTAGTAGTGGTTGCACAACATAGAAGAGTCCTGAAGGTGATCGTAACCTACATCCACAATTACCAGACTGGCCACCACTGAGATGCTATTTAGTGCATTGAAATCAATACTAGATCACATATATTTCAAAGAAATTACAACTAATACTCCAGGAATAAACTGATCAAATGGTAGGAGCTGGTGCAATGATTCATAATGTTTTTAAATTTGTAGAAATAACAAACCAAGTGATCCTAGTGAAAATGCTACTTTTTCAATTGTCATACTAGTTTGGATTTAAAATAGATTTTTCATGTAGGGATTCAATCATTCCATGATTGTCTCATATTTGAACCAAAAAGAAAAAAAATCATGGCAACTACTTTCTGCAAAATGGGAGAATGCATTTGTAAAGGATAAAATCCAATGAAATGTTAGTTCTCTGGGTTACTTCCAGTGAAAATTTTCTCAAAAATGGGCCAATAAAGGTGGAAAAGATGAAACATCCTTTTTATGCCAGGATATCATTGCTATTCTCAGTACTACACACAATACGATTCTGAACAACTATTTGGAAATTAACATTGTGAGTATCTAATTTTACTGCATTAATATTACTAAGGGTGATTGGAAATGTGTGTGATCTTCCTGGGAGTTTCGGAGCAAACAACATGTTAATAGCCCCCATAAATTAGAATATACCAAGGAGAGTCCCCTCTCTTAGTCTAATATATCAATTCTTGAAGATAAAAAGAAAGTTAATGTATCTAAAAATGTATATGAAAACTATCCAATTCCATTAAGTATATACGGATGTTACAATTCTCATTTATAATGAAGTGAGATGCTCCTAAGCATCAAGAAAGCCAAGTAAATCTCATTTTTACTTAAAAAGTCAGAAAATCAAGTTGTTCAAAATATATTAGGCATTTACTGTGCCATATACTTTAGTGAGGGGTAAAAATACAAAAAACATGGTCTTGCAAGATGCTTACAATATTAGAAATATATAAGTAAATCGCTAATGACAGTAAAGTGCGATAAAAATATAAAAGTTGGGATTTAGCACTTTATTCCTAATTGGCTATAAAGAGATCTTTAAAACAGGGAAAAAGAAAAACGCTAGCCATTATAAAATTTTGCAAAATTTGAAGATATAGATTCTAAATCAAAGAAATTAAAAATTCCTTGGCATCCAACTTTTATACATTCCTATATGTTCCTCCTGATTCTAAACACTCCAAAAATGTTAAAGGTCTAGAATGAGACTGGATCTTCCTAGATATACAGAGTTTTAAGATGGCTATTTTAGAATAGTTTATTTTCCGAAATATTCAGTTATTTACTGAGAGGTTAAATAGCTTCTTGTTGCTTATGTAATTTGACCTGTAAAACAGACTGGATAGCAAGAGGTAGTTTGTTTCATCCATTATTTAAAACAGATTTTCTAGCAGTACAGTCTAACACTGAGTTTAAAATTAGTTTCAGGTGTTCCAACTTTCTATGCCGTTTTGTTCCTATCAACTACCACTGAAAGTGGCATATCTTCTATTTATAACTCACTTTATTTCCTAAGACACTCTTAAGAAGCTTCAGGCAAAGGTCAATTCTAAAAAACTTATATCCATGTGCAGAATATAATTATTAGTTATTTCTAAAATTGATTTTTTAATATAGGATTTCCTCTCAAAACACACCAAGGATAGCATTTAAGATACAACTTTTACCTTACATCTGGTTAAGAACACTGGATGTGTTTGAATAAATAAATTGGAGAGTAAGTGTATGGAGAATTAAAAAAGTGATAGTTCAAACTCTAATTTTCAAATTATCCAACTTGGTATCTTTTCAAGGAAAATATATCAAGAAAATAGATTTTCTATGTGTTTGATATATTTCAAGACACCATTGTCCATACTTAAATCATCCTGCTTTCTCCTCAGAATAATCACAGCTATCTGTTGTGTTCCACATGTAGTGTACTATCAATACTTAAGGATTGCACTGGAATATTTGTATAAATCAATTACAAATCAAAACAAGTTTAAAAACAGCCCCTGAAACCTCACATTCCATTAGGATGGCCACTATTTAAAAAAAAACAGAAAATAACAAATGTTGATGAGGATATGGAGAAATTGGAACCTTTGTACACTGTTGGTGGGAATGTAAAATGGTACAGCCGCTATGGAAAACAGAAATCAAAAACAGATCTAGCATTTGCACTTCTGGTATATATCCAAAAGAATTGAAAGTAGAGTTTGGAGGAGATATTTGCACATCCGTGTTCATAGCAGCCTTATTCACAACAGCCAAGAGTTGGAAGCAACCCAAGGGTCCATCAGCAGATGATGGATAGATAAAATATGATTTATACATAAAAAGGAATAAACTAGGGAGATGGTAAAAGTTCAGTAGTTACCAGGGGTTGGGCAGAGGGAGGGAGGAATGAATAGGAGGAGCATAGAGGATTTTTAGGGCAGTGAAACTACTCTGTATGACACTATAACGGTGGATAGATGTCCTTATACATTCATCAAAGCCATATAAGGTACAACACACAAAGTGACCCCTAATATAAGCTATTTACTTTATAATATTGTATCAATGTTGACTCATCAAGTACAACCAATGAACCTCACAAATGCAAGATGTTGATAACAGGGGAAAGTGTGTGTGAACTGGAGGATGAGGAGGGTATTGGAACTTGTGCTGTCTGCTGAGATTTTCTGCAAACCTAAAACTGTTCTAAAAAAGAAAGTCTATTAATAAAAGAAGGGAAGGACTTTTTGATGCATGCTACAACAGGGATGAACCTTGAGGAAATCATGCTAAGTGAAATAAGCGAGTTACAAAAAAGACAAATATCATATGATTCCACTTCTATCAGGTATGTAGAGTCGTCAAACTCAGAGAAAGTACAATGGCGGTTGGCAAGGACTGGTGGGAAGGGGAGAATGGGTGTAGAGTTCCAGTTTTGCAAGATGAAGAAGTCCTGAAGATTAATTGCACAATGTGAATATACTTAACACCACTGAAGAGTACACTCGAAAATGTGTAAGATGGTAAATTTTATGTTATGTGTGTTTTACCATAATTGAAAAAAATATTATTTTTCTTAAAAGCCTCTGATCTTTAAGAAGGCAATTAAGAAAACATTTACACTGTCATTATTTCTGGAGCCAAAGTCAGTCTAGTATGATGATGCCTAAATAGTCTTTTTTAAAACTGATTTAAATACCCAAAGTGAGGAAAAACAAAGGATTATTTATCGTTCCATGGGAGTATCCATAAACCAAACACCTTTGCTTAGGGCTATCTTCATAAAGTAAGACCAGAGGAAAAGAAAGAAGAGAGCTCCTTCAGGCATGACATATGAGGGTAGCTTAGAATTTGGTCTGGCTTGTGATAAATATATACAGAGCAAATCAAATTACAGGATGTCCTATTTTAAGAAATCCCATTTTCTACACAAATGAAATAGGGCTTATCACATTCTGAAAGTGTCCTTTAATATTCTTTGAAATAGGGGATTCCATTACATCATTTAGCTTTTATGTGAAGAGTAAAGTACATGTCTCAGAGGAGGAGGCAGTGGCAGCATGTTAGAAACCACTGTCAATTGGAAATCAATTCGTAATAAAGATGACATTCCTAAGATTATAATGTAAGTCAATGGGGGAATATATGATTTCATTTTCAAAAATGTGCTTCACGTACAAATGTCAAGGAATGCATCTATTGTGTAAAACAGGGTCTAGTTTCAGTCACATAAGGCATAATTCAAAACCAAAAAACACACGCAACCCCATATCTCTGGGTTAGTAAAGAAGGAGAGACAAAAATGAACCATTTCTGAGATGCTGGGGGATGTTATTCGATGAATTTACCAGGAGCCTAGAGGAAACTAAAGTTGCTGCCCTCTAACTGGAACATTCAAGTTTATCATTTGTGTGTAACATAAAAGGGCAATTTAGATGTTAAAATTTAATCAACATGAAACATTAATGCCTTAGGTTGAAACAGAGAATGGCACAATAATGGCATTAGAAAGGGTGAAAATAGCACCATTACTCTCATTGACATCATCAATGTGTTTGCTTCAGTGAACTGTACCTCTAAAATGGAAAAACAAAAAAGTCATTTGTAAGGAAGTTATCATCAATATTTAGCTTCCTTCTTGCCCAACTGTAGAATGACCTATATTCTACAAAGGATGCAAAAACACATCTAACCAAAATATAGATTTCTTTCTTTATTTAAAACATAGCAACATTTGGTAGATTTCCTCTGTCTTCTTTTGGTTAATGTGATTGAATTACGGAATTTAAAAGTTGACCATTACCAGGTCAAAAGATGAAATATTACTTTAGGGGGACCACTAAGTAAAGTTTAATATTCACTAAACAAACACTCATTTGGCCATCCACCTAAAAGTCACTAATTACCTACTATGTGCCAGGCATATAGTAATGCAGGTATATGTTGATGTGCAAAGCTATTAAATATAGGTGAGTTTTCAAATGTGAACCACAAGACCTAGCTTCCGAGATAATACACCCCTCCCTACCTCTCCCATGTACCATTTCTATAGTGATGCTCCCACATCTGTATCTCTGGCCCTAACCTCTCTTATGAGTTCCAGATCCACATTTCTAACTACCAACCAGACACTCCCATCTAGAAATCCCACAGGCACCTCAAATTCCATGAGGTCAAACAGTAACAGCCCTGTATGTATGTATGTGTTCATACATTCCAGACATTCACAACGTACTTTCAAACCAATATTAGCTCTTCTTCTCCTTTTATTCTCCAGACCCAGTTCAAGCATTGCCTCTTCTGGGAGCTGTCCATGATCCTCCCAATTGGAATTAATTGCTATTCTCATTGTACTTAGTATATACCCTTAATACTATATTTATCTTTTTTGTCATAGTGAATTTTTATAATTAGTGAATTAGGTATCTTTCTCCTCTGCTACATCATAAACCTTGAAGGCAGATGCCTTGTTTTGTTGTAGCTGTCTCATTTTGTTTTTAAATGGATTAATTTGAAAACACTCAAATAAAATGGTGTTTTTACAAAGAAATACTGTTTCAGTAGGTCTGAGTTGAGACTTGCACATCTCTCACTTTTCAAGTATGTTCAAGTGGCTCTGATGTGCTCCAATATCTGAAAATCACTGAATTAAGCAAAAATATAGACAGAGATTATCACTACACAATAAACATTTACGATTAACTCGAGGTTTAAGTAAGTATACAATCTATATTGGGTTAAATGCCTGGTATGTCATTCTAATGAAATTTCTGGTGATGGGAGCAATTTCCTGAGTGGTACATTAAATCATCCATTTTGATTTTCAACCTATACACCTTAAAAACATCCTGAATATTAGTTAAGATGAATATTTATTGCCATGGAAAGATGGAATCATTAAATTAAAAAAGCAGATTACAAGCCAACCTATAGAAAATATTCTCATTTTAGTAGTAACTGCACAGATGGGTACATATATGCACAGAAAAAATATCTGGAAAGATATACACTGAGTTGTTAAAAGTAGTGATCTCTGGCTGGTGGAAATGAGGTGGTTTCGTTTTCTTATAGTTTGCTTTTCTGTATGTCCAACTTTCCACAATGCACATAAAAATTTCCTTGTAAAACTGTAATAATGAGTAAAAAAAAAATACGTATGCCCTGTAACGGAAGTGGGAGAGATCTAGAGAGGAAGAACTAATGTCCATGGAGTGTCTATATGCATCAGGCAGTGTGCCAGATGCTGGGAACAGAACGATTAGTAACATAAGGTCAGGTTTAGAGTAGGTAAGCAACACACCGATGGTTATTCAATAAGCAAATAATAGAGCTCGGATTCAAGACCAAGTTTTTCTGATTTTAAAATAATATTTATAAAATAATATTTATTCCATTTCATCTTGGTGTCTCAAATCCAATATCAGCTCTCTACAAAACTGTTATGTAACCAGAGTTTCTGCTGCCCTACCCACATTATTTCCATGCTGTGAAGTGCTACCATGGGGCCCGTTTCAGGATATTCTTCATCCATCAACCTAATCCTTATTACATTTGCTAATGTTCTGATCAACTAATCTGCTAAAATAGTTGATGCCAAGGAATTAATGTATTAGTCATTGCCCTGGGCTTCCCAGTGCCATCTATGTGCAGCCTATTTGCTAGGTGTTGGGATGACAGAGTTCACATTCAAATGGGGAGGCAGTTACACACATAGATAACCGCATTACAATCTGATAAACGCTATATCAAGATAATAACAAAACGTTCCCTATGGAAGCTTGAAGAAATTAAGTGCTTATTCTGTCTGAGATGTCACTGAGAGTTTAAAAGAAAAAAAAGGTGACAGAAGGGCATATGAAGCAATAACCATTGCCTGTGCAAAAAAACACGTAGCAGTTAAAACGCCCTCCTTCCTAAGGATCAGCCTGACCGTTTCATGGCAACCGCCTGTAATCACCTTGCCCTTTCGCTGATGCCACACTCCAGTGCTAGATGTCTCTGGGTTTGCAGCAGGCCAGTAGTAGGAAATACTTTCAGGCAGCCCTTTCAGTAGATCTTAAAATAACATCCCTTAAAGCAAACACCTGTGGCGTCCGCAGCCTTTCCCTCACATAAGTACATCTCGTTCTCACTGAACTCCATCCCTGAGCAGCTCACATAGCGACATGTTTAACGTAGCTGGGTTACCTAAGACTTGCAGAGATTAGGAAGCTGTCAGTAAAACATCCAGAGGGCTTTGTGAATTGCTTTCTAAAATCACTCTAAATTAGCAATTAATGGAAATTTTTTGACAGACAACTTATTCAACACTGAGTACAGCTGGATAAAAATCAACCTCTGGAGAATTTGATTTTGTTTATCATTAATGCTAGAGTATATTTAGTAGATGAATTTTTTCCAGAGTAGTCATCTCATTTTATTTCAGTGGATATCCTTGATTAGCAAATTCTTTCATCCACCTTTCAAAAAAATAGAAATTAGCTCATCCAAAGAGTAAAGGGGAGGCACATAAACTTTCAAGTCAGCAATATGCTTGGGGAGGAATGTCTGAGTATGCAGTTAGAGATAAGTGGAACTAACATTTTTATGCATAGTTATAAGTAACTAAGGTTTTTCAGGCAACAGTGATAGGTAATTTGTACATTAAGATATGTTTTCCCCTGTGTATTTTAAGTGAACTATATTTATGGGTTTCCAGGAGTGCTAGCATGGTTACTTTTTCAATTATTTCATACTCACAGGTTACACAATTATCTGGACTTCTGGAGATCACTTTGTCTCCGAACTAGAAAATATTTCAAAATAATTAAACTGCATAATACAAATACATACACTTAGGCTGTTTAGTTTTTTAAAAGGTAAGTCATGTGATCTGTCAACAAAAAAATATACCCTAAATTATAAGAAACTTAAGAGTTAGTCAGTGGTGAAGTTAAGGGCCAAGCCAGAGAAAAAATCAGAGTAGAGACGTTCCTTCTATTTCTTCCTTAAAACCCCTCCTCACACAGAAAGTGTCATTTCCTCTGAAAATGTTCTCCTAATGTCCCAAAACAATGACAAAATACCATAAAAATACCCTATAACCTACAAGACAGGCAGTGAATGCTCCAGTAAAGTATTTAAAGAAGTTTTTAGATAATATATATTTTTAAGTAATAAGACAAACTGCCTACAAAAAAGGATCTTTCAAGAACTAATTTCTGAAAAAAACATTTAAAAAAAATCTTCAAATCTAAGTATTTGCAGGTGAAAATATTAAATTCCAGCGCCATCTAAAAAATATACATTTTTCTTTATCTTCTTGTATCACATATAGGGGAAATTATGAATGGATAAGTACCATGGCCTGACCTGGAAATGAATGAATTAGGGCAAATTTTAAGAAAACAAGGGTGAGGGGAAACAAAATAGGACTCCATACTATTTAAGAGTAAATTTTTATTTATTTATGTATTTATGCACTTATTTATTTTTCATAGCCTTGAACTTTAGGTCTCCAAAGGCAAATGCATTCATTCAGTAAATATTTACTGATTGCCTATGATTTGCTAGGCAATAGTGGAGAAACGAAAGAATACAAAGATGAGCGTTATATTCTGTGCTCTCAAGACATTTACAACTGAGTTGGAGACATATACATGCACACAAATAACATTTTACTGCTATATAACACCAACTATATAAACTGTTAAAATAATCTATGTAAACAAAAGATTAGTTTTCCTGTATTTCTTAACTCACTTTTAGTACTGTTCATTATATTACTTGGTTCAGATTTGCAACTGAAGGCATGTAGTAGACAGACACCAAGGCAGCATCTGAGTGCCAAAACATTGAAGGAAAAACAACCATGCCACAATATTAATCCAAGGCCAGCGCAACTTGGCCAGTTTTGAGGAAGGGCCAGTCTCCCATCTCACTTCCAACATTCTCACATATGGAGAAGTACAACCTGTTTTCCTAACAATACATGATTCGTATTTATCTGAGCTCCAAAGTACCTTTCTTCAACCTAATCCCTTTTATTTTTAATCTCCAGCCCATCTTCTTGAAACAAACTTCCTGTGTCCTTGATAATCGTAAATTATCACATTGAGGGTTATAACATCACTACATTTTAACAATATATTTATTCTACTTTAAGCAAGAATCTTTAGATTCACAAAATCTTATTAATTTGGATTTTACAAATTAAGAATCTTTTTCAGAAGGAGTAGGGACTGGGCTCATTTGTCTTCTTTGCAGTTTTTTCTTATGATTTAACTGTTTAGCTGAACTGGAAAATTTAAAGTATGCTCCAATACAATATTTGGTATTAAAAACAGCAATAGCAAACATATCCAGTCTGCACCCTGGATCAGTATACATTCTGCCCAGCCTGCCATCCATTCTACATTTTTACATTTAGAATCCCTGCTGTGAATGATGGCACTGAAACTCTGTGCAAGCTCCTTAAACAACAAACATTCAAATATATTCACAAGTACTGATAGTATTAAGGCAAGAAGTGAAAAAATACACATTCATTTATCTACTTAACAACTGGTCATGAAAACTTAAGGGTTGAAGGAGGAAAAGATTAAGTAGGTTTTCAGATTAATTCTGAACATTCAATCAGCAGAATTCTTGCATTCCTGAAGTATTCTGACAAACTGAGATTTTAGTACAAAAAACAAGATTCTATGACAACTTCTTTTCAAAGAGAATAAACTTTTTAAAAAGCATGTTTAGCACCGACACCTTACACACTATAAACACTAAGATTACGATTTACAAATGGAATGTTTCCAAAAGTTGGTAATCTAGAACTTGGAATGTATTTTCCAATTGAAACAATGCTCTAAAACTATGGCTAGCTTTCCAGAACAGATGTACAAACCCTGTTTTTAAAAATATGTTCTTAATATACTATCTATCTGCAATGAAAAATACCTAAAAATATTATTGTAATACTAGTAACAAAAAAATACACAACCGTCAAACCATGAGCACACAGCATTAAAGAGAATATGTAAATGACTCAAAAAGAGAACACAACTAAGAATTAGCCAAAAATCTTTGAATAAGAACTCAAAAAGATGGTGTTGGAGAGGTGTAGAAAAGTATTAAAGCCAACTTCTAATTGCCTAAAAGACACCCCCCCACCTCTCTCTCTGCCTAATACACTAAGCACAGGTAAATTGGGTATGATTCACTTTGAAGACGAAACTCACAGTTAAAAACACAAACACAGCATGAAGAAGGAAAGTGGGAGGGGACTGGAAGGTAATCTGGGCACTTTGAGAACAGGGCGGCCATCCTTAGCTCCAGAGGCCTGCGTAGTTCCCATGGAGGCCTGAAGGGAGAGGGCCCCCAGCCACGAAGAGCTTCATCTCAGGCCAGTTGTAGCAGTGGGTGTAGAGCGCGTTGGGGAACTCGCCTACGCCGCCAAAGTAGTTCACCCACAGGTCATCGTGGTTGAGCCAGCCTCTGCCACAGGTGAGCTTGAGCTTCCTCGCTGCGGGCCCGGGAGAGGAGTCCGGGCTGGCCAAGGCCTTCTCCTCCAGGAACTTCTGGGCTCTGACGTCATAGAAGAGCAGGGAGCCGTGGCCCGTGCCCACGGTGACGATGTGCTGGTAGAAGCTCAGCGAGCGCACGCCCGTGCCGCCCTCTCGAGAGCACAGGGGCCGGATGTTTTGGTGACCATGGCGCAGATCCAGGAAGGAGACGTGGGACTGGGAGCCCACCGCGTACAGGGACAACTCGTCGCAGTAGGTTAGGCACACGTTCTCTCGGCAGTAGGGCAGCCTGATGGACAGCAGCCTGGACAGGGTGCTCCGGGCTTTCCACAGGTGGAAGTAGCCGTCCAGGGACACCGCTCCCAGCTCCTGGTTCTTGCGATTAAAAGCCAGGGCCCGTACCTTGCGGTTACTGGGGTTGGTGTTGGCCCTGGGGATGGTCTCCAAGTCCCTTGGACGGATGTGGGCGTACACGGGGAGCCCCGCGTCGTTGTGCCAGGCGATGCTGCCATTGAATATTTCAGGGTCCATCCGCCACAGAGCCACGGTGCCATCGCGGGAACCGCTCACGACCACGGTGTCGCTTATCCAGGCGATGGCGAAGATCCAGTCCCTGTGGCCGAGGCGGTCGCCCAGGCACACGGGGTCCAGGGTGGGCAGCTGGTAGACAGCCAGACTGTTGGGGTTCTCGCCCCCCGTGGCCAGAAGCGTCTTGGAGGGATTCAACTCGATGGCGTGGATGCCGCAGCTCGGCTGGGCCCGAGCCGGCCCGGGTTCCCGGTCCCGCATGAGGGGGATGCGCGTGATCTGGCCCGACTGCACGTCCACCACGAAGAGCGTGTTGCACTTGGTGCCACACACCACCTGCCTGGCGTTCAGCCACTGCGACGCGAACACCTTGTTGAGGGTGCCCAGGGCCAGCTCGCGCTCCCGCAGCAGCTCGGGCAGCTTCTGCACCGCGTAGCCGCGCAGCTCGCCCTCGAAGCCCAGGAGCCCGGCGCGGCCCCGCGCGCCCACCTCGCGGCCCTTCAGGTAGGGCACCAGCGAGCGCCGCGTCGCCGGCCGCCTCTGCTTCTTGAGCAGCAGCGGTCCCTCTCCGCCCGCCGCCGCCGAGCCCTGCGACGACGAGCTCGCGGCGCCCGCCTCGACCGCCGGCGCTTTCCGCTTCCTGCTACCTGTTTGCTGCGGGGCCATGGGGGGCGGCGGGCGAGCGGCGGCGCGGCGGCGGCGGCGGCGCGTGGCACCCGTGCTGGCCGTGGCGGCGGGGACGGCGGCGCCTCGCGTCAGGCGGGAGCGCGGGCTCTCGGGCCAAGCGGCGGGGACGCCCGCGGGGCGCGGAGCCGACCGAGTTCGGGGAACGGCGGCGGCGGCGGCGGCGAGGGCGCCGGGGCGGGCGAGGACCGCGTGCCGGAGGGAGCCGAGTGAGGGCCGAGTGCGGGCGGAGCGCGGCGGGAGTGAAGTGTGTGTGGGACGAGGACGACGCGGGGGGCCGAGAGTGAGGGGCGGAGGCAGCGGGAGGCGTGGGCAAGGAGCGAGCTGGAGCGGTGGGAGGGAGCGCAGGCCGGGCGGAGGCGGGGGGGTGATCCGTGGGGCCGGGGATGTACTGAGGGCCTGCTCTCCAGGACCCGCAAGCTGGCATGAGCTTCTGTCCTGGACCCCTATTAAGTGACACGGGATATTACATCATTCTGAGAACAGCAACCAACCAGCCTTCTTAAATCCCTACTCAAATAAAATCTGAAACCTAAAATATAGTCAAGTACGAGGCTAGAAGGGACCCGGACAATTGTCTGAACGAAGAAACAAATGTTCACTTGATGCAACCCAAGAGACACTTGGCTAAGTTTAGATATTGAACTTAGTGGAGGATGGGGATGTTTGGTAGTGGCAGGGCGACCCGCCCGCTTAGGTTCCTTCTGCAGCCACTCCTCTCTCAGCCCCTCTGCTGGTATCTTAGTTTCAATCAAATAAATATATTTTTTTCACCTCTAATTGAAGTTTCTGAGCTCCTGCACTGGAGTGCCCTGACGGATCTGTTCCAAACGCGGGTCGCCGGGTCCCACTTTCTGGCCGAGGTGATGTCTGGGACGCCTTGATCACTCACAGCCTTGAGAACACGGCAGGCCACGCTGATAGGGAAGGGGGGCTTCCATGGAGCTGTTAGCCTCCACTGTACCTCAGAGCCCTCTGGAGGTGAAGAGGAAGAGTCAAGGGGTGGGCCACCTCCCTCCCTGCTCCTAGGTTCTGTCCCCTCTCAGTCCCAGAGGCTCAGGTGCCTGAGCATAGTCCCCGGGGCCTTGGAATGGTCCTGAGGGATGTGCAAGATTTTCACAAGCAGAGATGTAGATATAAAGAACTTTGCAGAAGGAGGCTACCGCAAGGACAAAATGATGAGAGTATAAGGGGTTCCGAGCACAGGCTTAGTCTCCGGAGTTCGATGTTTCACACCGTGCACCATTGCTTCAAAGCAGCCAGTCGGGTGGACCCAGGCATACTTAGCTAAGGCAGTGATACTGTGGCGCCATGAGGCTGGTGGTTGATACCAACTTTGCACACGCACTCCTCCTCCTGACAAAAACGTATGTGATGTCTGGTGGGTGGTTACGTGGGGAGATGCATTTACTTTTCTGACCAATCAAGGGAGCCCATGGGAGCTACTTTGTTGCTGCTTCCTCCCCCTTTCCCCTGTCCTGTTTGCTGATTTTTCTCGTCCCTTCCCCCACCCTTTTTACAATGTCACCTCAAGTGCACAAATTCCAAGTACAAACCATGGGTCCTTCCCAGCACTCCTGTACAGGTGCTGCGTTCCAGTACTCCCCAACAATCTCCTGCACCCAAGTTCTGATTCCTCCCCATCTCATTCATCCCAGAGTAAGAGAAGAAGTTGCATATGCTGGTGTGGTGAACGTGAAATTAGGGAAGGCTTCCTGGAGGAGGCTGCATTTTGTTTCCACAGGTGAGGGTGAGGGGAATGGACATTTCAGAAAGAGGCAACCATATGTGAAAAGGCATGGAGAGTACAGAGAAGCAGTTCACAAAGTTTACTACACATTAAAATCACAAGGGCAGCTTAATAAATATGTATATACCTTGACCCTATCCCTAAATATTTGATGCAGATGGTTGTGGACAACTCTTTTTTTTTATTTTATTTTTTTGAGGAAGATTGGCCCTGAGCTTGCATCTGCCACCAATCCTCCTCTATTCTGCTGAGGAAGACTGGCCCTGAGCTGACATCTGTGCCCATCTTCCTCTACTTTATATGTGGGACGCCTGCCAGAGCATGGCTTGACAAGCAGTGCATCGGTCTGCACCTGAGATCTGGACCCACAAACATGGGGCTGCTGAAGCAGAATGTGCAAACGTAACTGCTGCACCACCGGGCTGGCCCCTGGACCACTCTTTGAGAAGCGCTAGTCCAGGCTCTTCTCACCCAGGTCAGGGCAGGGTGTGTTGCAGGTAGGAGAGTAACATCTTCAGTGTACTTCAGGGTTACCCTGAAAATGGACCCCTATCCAGGTGAATATTGTGAAAGCCTTAGCAGTTAAAGAGGCTATGATCAGCTTGAGGCCAAAGCAGAGCATGGGCTAGGCAGAGAAACTCTACCTATTAAGTATATAGAACTTACTGTATTTTACTATATAAACTTACACATTTGCTATATTATTATGCTAACAAGCATGGTTGCAAAAATTTTACAAATATTAGCTTTTTTAATCCACTATTATAATAGTGCTAGCTACCACTATTATAGGTACTATTATAATCTCCATTTTGTAGATGAGGAAAATAAAGCTTGGAAAAGCTACGATTTTGTCTAAAGTGAATGAATTACTAAGTGGTAGATGCAGGATTTGAACCCAAGTAGTCTGAATCCGTATTCCATGTTCTTATCCACTACTCAGAGACTGAGGGTATGTCGGGTTGAGTGACAGGTTCTGCTGATGATAGAGATTTAAACCTCATTTCATTGACCCATGAGAAATGGTGGGATATGGCTGTGGACCTCTGTGGAAGGTGGACGCCATGTGTAGAGACACTGAAAGCAGCTGTGAGAGATTCAGGGATTCAGCCTGTGACCAGTGGCAAGGCTTGCTGAAAGGGGCAGCTCTGTAGCTCTTCTGGCACAGAAGCCAGACAGACTAGCAAGGACCAGTGTAGGTCATCCTCTAGTAGAACGAACAATGGGGGTATCCATAGAAAAAAAGAAGAACTAAGGACTACATTCATCTCCTTTTTCCTGGGACCAAGTAAGCACCGAAATCTAATACTATTGCACAGAGGGGAAGGAACCCTTGAAATTACTGATACTGGGCTTTCTATCAGCCAGGTGTGTGCAATTTGGACTCAAATTCAATTTGGTTTAGAAAAACAAAGAAATGTGCAGTGTCTTCCTCCCATGTTTCATGAGAGAAGGTAATACCCGTTACCTAGGGCTCCCAAGACGAAGGAGAGGGCTTTGACTGCTCTGGGGGGTGTGGTATCACAGATAGTAGAAGGGAAACTCCTTACATACTTAATATCATCCCCCAAGTTGTAACGCCGTGCTCATATACCTGCAGTAGGGGAGGATGGGTATTATAACTTTCCAAAAGGTCATGGAGATACAGGAAGGGAGACTCTAATTCTGGTAAAGATAGAACATCCCTATTCCTTGTAGGTCCTCACTCTTAGAACTGAAAAATCCCTGGCCATAGCACAACAAACAAGTAAAGAAAGTCTCTGAAAGGTGGAAAGAAGTCAGAAAGACTAAGGATCTCAGAATTTGAGGAAAGACAGGGTAGTGAGTTCCCTGAGTTTTCATATTGTGTCCCATATATCCCAGACAGGGAGTTACATAAACTCCAACATGGAAACTTCGACAGGCACAGATAGTAAAACCTCCAAGAAAAGCCTGTTCCCCCTAGGCAAAGGATCGAGAAAAGTGAGGCCTAACAACAGAAAACCTTTTGGCAATACTCACCCTACTCTAGCCAAACACTAACAGAAGTTTGTTCTCCCCACCTCTCCCCACCCCCACTGTTTCAGTGGGGCCAAGTAGGGAGCTGATCTTCCATCCTGAATGTGGCAGAAGCAGGTTTTATACCCTGATTCTCCTGCAGGGATAGTGTCAGTGTGGTCCTCGGGTGAGCTGGGCCACCACCCACACTGGCAACAAAGTAACCGAAGGAGAGGGTTCAAAGATGGGCTAATCACCACTCTGCTTCACCCCCTTCTTCTTCACCAGTGTCAGCAGGGCACAGGGAGGAGCTGAGCTTCCATCCACTCCCAGCATCAATAAAATTGAGCAAGGCAGTGAGAGTCAGATCTAGTTAGCACTCCACTTTCCCCCACCCTTGGTATCAGCAGGGAGCTGAACCTCCCCAGCCACCCAGCAGCAAAGACGCTGAGCAAGGGGGTAGGAAGCAGGGCCAGCGTGTTCCCCAAGAAACAGTGCAGTATGTATACCTGACAGATTCAAGAAACTAAGTGAACCAAATAGCATAGGCTCAAATAAATCCACATCAAGACACGTTAAAATTAAACTTCTGAAAACTAAAGACAGAAAAAATCGTAAAAGCAAAAACACAGAGAAATGATACATTACCTAGAGGGGAAAACAAAATTGAATGACAGCAGATTTCTTATCTAAAATGACAGAGGCCAGAAGGAAGGGCTGAAAAGAAAAGATATGTCAAGTGAAAATTTTATATCCAGTGAAAAACTTCAAGAATGAAGGGGAAATAAAGTCATTCTCAGATGAACGAAAACTAAGAGAATTTGCTAGAAAACCTACTCTTGGAGGATGGCTAAAGAATTCTCTAGACAGAATAGTAATCTTAAAAGAAGACTTGGAATTTTAGAAAAGAAAGAAGAGTATCAAAATGGATAAAAATATGATCAAATATGATAGATTACCCTACATATGAGTTTCTTAAATCACATTTGATATTTGAAACGGAAATTATTGCACTATCTGATGCGGTACTCAATGTATATAGAGGGAATACTTAAGACATTGATATTAAAAGTAGATAAGGTAAAGGGAACTTAATGGGAGTAAGGTTTCTATACTTCACTCAGGTAGTAAAACAATGATAGCAGTATACTATGATAAATTAAATTTATGTGTATTATAATACCTAGAGTAACCACAAAGAAATTTTACAAACTGATATACTAAAAAATACTATAAATAAATGAAGATTAAATCCTAAAAAATTAATGAATTGAAAGGTTTAACTAACCAAGGTGAGAAAGGAGAAACTGAAGGGAAAAAAAGAGGAAACAACAGAAAACAAATGTGTCAGACTTAAGCCCAAACATATTAATAATTACCTGAAATATAAATGTTCTAAATACACTAACCAAAAGACCGACAGAGTAGATTAAAAAGAAAACATGACTTGAAAATATGCTTTCTATAATACTTCCCTTCAAGTATCACATAGGTAGATTGAAAGTAAAATGATAGAAACAAAATATATGATGCAAACAATTATAAAAAAGTGGGAGAAGCTATATCAATATCTGAAAAAATGAACTTCAGAGTGAAGAAAATTACCAGAGACAAAGATACGCATTACATAATGCTAGAAAGATCAATCCATAGGGAGGACATTACAATCCTAAAAGTATATGAGCCAAACAAGATAGACTCCAGATCAAGTTGGATTTATTCCAGGTATGCAAAGCAGATTCAACATTTGAAAATCAAACAGTGTAAACTACTATGTCAAAAGTATAAAGAAGAAAAATCATATGATTATATCAACTGACACACGAAAAGCATTTGATAAAATCTAACCCCTATTCATGGTAAAAACTCTCAACAAACCCAGAATAGAAGGGAACTTCCTCAACTTGGTAAAGAACATTTACAAAAGCCTACAGCAAACATCCTATTTAAAGGTGAGAAACGAGATGCTTTACCTGTAAGATCTGAAAGAAGGCCAAGAGTTTCTGCTTTCATCACTTTTGTTCAACTTAACATTGGAATTTCTATCCAGTCTAAAAAGACAGGAAAAATAAACAAAGGCTAACAGATTGGAAAGGAAGAAAGAAAATTGTCCCTATTTGCAGATGGAATAATTGTCTGTGTAGAACAAACCAAGTAATCTACAAAAAGAAATTCCTAGAACTAATAATTGAGTTCAGCAAGGTCAGAGGGTGCAAGGCCAATGCTCAGAAATCAGTTACATTTCCATACACCAACAATGTACATATAGAAACCAAAATTAAAAACGCAGTGCTGTTTAAAATCATGCAAATAAAATGACATATTTACATATAAACTTACCAAAATATGTACAGGATCTGTATTGTGAAAATTACAAGATACTGATGCATAAAATCAATTAAGAGCTAGGTACATGCTATGTTCATATATTTGTAGACACAACATAGTAAAAATGTCAACACTCCTGAAATTGATCTATAGTTTTGATGTAATTCCTATCATAATCTCAGCAAAGTGTTTTTGGAGATATAGACAAACTTGTTCTAAAACTTCTATGGAAAGTCACAGGACTTAGAATAGCTAATACAATCTTGAAAAAAGAACAAAGTGAGAGGAATCACTCTACCCCATGTTACAGTAATCAAGACAGTGTGATATTAACAGAGTGATAGATACACTGATAAATAGAATAGAGAACCCAGAAATAGACCCACACAAATACACCCAGCTTTTTTTTGACAAAAGTGCAAAGGAAATTCAACAGAGGAAGGATGACTTTTTCAACAAATGATGCTGGAGAAATTGGACCTGTATAGGCAAGAAATGAACCTCTACCTAAACCTTGCTCCTTATACAAAAATTATCTCCCAGTGGATCACATACTTAAATTTAAAACATAAAATTTTTAAAAATTGTAGAAAAAAATGAAAGAAACTCTTTGAGATCTAGGGTTAGGCAAATAATCCTTAAAGTTGACATCAAAAGCATAATTCATAAAAGGAAAAATTGATAAATTGAACTTCATGAAAATTACAAGCTTTTACTCTGTGAAAGGTTCTATTAAGAGGCATAAAAGAGGAACTGCAGACAGGGAGAAAATATTTGGAAATTGTACACCCAACGAAAGACTAGTATCTTTAATATATAAAGAAATCTCAAAACTCAACATTAAAACAAGAATCCAATTAGAAAATGGGCAAAAGATAGGAATAGACATTTAATTGTAGGGGAGATACAGATGGCAAATAGGTACTTGAATAGATGCTCAATTTTATTAGCTATCAGGAAAATGCAAATTAAAATCACAATGAGATATCACTACACATCTGTCAGAATGGCTAAAATAAAAACTAATAACAATGCCAATTTCTGGCCAGGATGCAGAGAGCCTGAATCAGTCATACATTGCTGATGGGAATGTAAAAAGTGCAGCCACGTGGAAAAACAATTTTGACAGTTTCTAACAAAAGTAAACATGTACTTACCATACAACCAAGCAATTGCACTCCTGGGTGTTTATCCTAAGAAATTAAAACATATATTTACACAAAATTCTGTATATGGATGTTTATACCAGCTTTATTTTAATAGCCCAAATCTGGAAATAGTCCAAATGTTCTTCAACAGATGAATGGTTAAACAAACTGTGGTATATCCATGCCACAGACGACTACTCAGCAATGAAAAAGGAACACACTATTGATACATGCTACAACTTGGAGGAATCTTGTTGAACGAAAAAAGCCAATGTCAAAAGTTTATCTTCTGGTGAGCCAGCCCCATGGCCGAGTGGTAAACATGCTGTGTGCTCCACTTTGGTGGCCCAGGTTCATGGGTTCAGATCCCCGGTGCAGACCTACTCCACTCATCAGCCATGCTGTGGAGGCATCCCACATACCAAGTAAAGGGAGATTGGCATAGATGTGAGCTCAGGCCTAATCTTCCTGGAGCAGAAAAGAGGATGATTGGCAACAGATGTTAGCTCAGGGCAAATCTTCCTCTTAAAAAAAAATAGATTAAATTCTGAATGATTGCATTGCTATAACATTTTGGAAATGACAAATTTATAGAAACAAGCAAATTAGTGATTGCCAAGGGTTAAATAGAGGAGTTAGAAGAAAGTGGCTGTGGCAATAAAATGGCAACAGTAGGTATCACTGTAGTGATGGAAATGTTCTCTTTCTGAACTGTATCAGTGCCAATATCCTGGTCTTGATATTTTACTATAGTTTTTCTTTGAGGAAACTAAGTAAAGTGTACTGTGCATGTCTCTGCATTATTTTTTACCATTGCATGTGAATGTGCAATTATCTCAAAATAAAAAAAATAATTTAAAAATCATTAAGAAAGTGACCATGGAACATATATACACATTGAAAAGTTGTCAAGAGAGAAAATTTAAAAAAGAAGAAACTATGAATACACTTCTGTCAATCGGTCTAATATTAACATGTCCAAAAAAACTCTCAGCAAGGAGAACCAGACACTTGGGTAAGAATTCAATATATCTTAACTTTATCCTAATGGTTCTCAGCAGTTAGTACAAGTTTTTTAGCTGAGTTGTACATTTAACATTTATTCCTATGTTTTACCTTAAAAATAAAAGCAGTACTTCTTAATCTTCAAAGAAGAAAGACTTCAGTATATCACTTGATTTTATAAGCAAAAATTCAGCACAGAATACATACTATGGCCTGTGCATGGCCTTTGGAAGTAAGCCAAGATACGTTCCAATCCCAGTTCTTTCACCTACTAGCTATATCAGTTTGCTGAGTTGTCTTAAACTTTCTATACCTCCGCTTCCTAAGATATTCAATGAGAGAAGTAATACATGCCTCCAGTTGTTGTGATAGGTATTAAATAAAATAAGTTATGTAAAGCATTAGGCATAGTACTTGCCCTATTAGTAAGCACTCAATAAAAGACAGTCCACTAGGCCACATATCCAAAGCAATGAATACAAGACAATCCACTGAGGTATCAAAGAAAATATTAGACATTTAATTTGTAAACTACTTTATCTTAAAATTACATTTATGCATACATAATACATACATATATAAAACCTTAAATAAATGTAAACATGTAATCATATCATGCATGCTGAATTTTGGGGGTATTTATATTTCTTCCCTTTTTTCTTGCCTCATCCCCATCTCTCTTTCTCCTTCCCTCATATCAACCTCCTTTCCCCACCACACACAAATATACTCCAGGTACCCCACATTAGAATCTTAGTATACATCTGCATTACATTAATTCATTAAATTTATTTTTTATGTACTTGAGAATGTATAAAATATATGGGTATAGTAGTGTGTGTATATCATATTTAAGTAGACAAAAATCAGATAACAAAGAAAGAATATCCACTCTCACTACTTCATTTTATGTTGTACATGAAGTTCTAGTCAATGCAATAAGACATGAAAAAGAAATAAGTGCATCCATATCAGAAGGGAAGAAGAAAAAGTCTTTATTGCCCCACAATCTGTTCATCTATATATAAAATTTTACAAAGTCTTCCAAAAAGAGCCAAGAACTCAGTTGTGTACAGTGTCATGAGGGGTGTCAAGGAGAGAGAGTGGCACCTCGCCATGTTTTTCCCCCTCCCTAACCCTCAAATTTTCTAATGGCCTCTTCTGACAAGTCAAGAGGCAAGACCTCACAATTAGAAGCAGAGAATCCAAAAGGAAATATGTAATCTTTTCAGTATTACTTTCTTATACTTTCCCTAATTCCAAACTCATAGGACTATAGGACCAATACGTATCAGTAGAGAGTCATTCTCTTTATTCTTGGTTAATGATCTCTAAATTGTCCTGAACAGAGGAATAGGGATTGTGCATGACGCCTGCCTTCCCACAGCACCTTTGATGGCAACCTGCCTCACCCATGGTTCTTGTTTTAAAAGCAGCCTTTTATTGGCCATGCTTTATATCACAGGACCCTGTACTCTTGGTCCCAGCTGACTGGACTAAGTGTAGGCACAAGTATGAAGACAAGCCAATAAATAGAAAGACAGGTGACTGTATCCTATGTCAAAAAAGGAGCTGGGACAATGAGATTTTCAGTTTCAGTAATTTCATGTAATAAATACCAATTACCATGAACTTAATATGCATTTGCTATAGTTAGTTTAGAATGGAATTGTGAAAACCCTGATTTGGAGGAAAAAGTGGAAGATAGAGTTGAATTAATTCACACTGCAGAGTATTGCAACAAAAATACCCAAAGGAACTGAAAATATAGCTGATTGGTAAATGAACAATGAGACTCTTGGTTACTATACTTTTTCTAAAAGCTTAATACATTTGTCTCCAAATTCTTTAATCCATTATAATATATTTTGGAGGAGCAGACTGGCATTTAGTGTGTGATTCGATATAGTCAATTTTAGTTTCATGTGAATACATGTACATTTTCCAATTATCACTTGTCTAAATGTCCTCTAAGCATTGTTATTCCACTAAAAGATTAAAGGAGACCCAATTAGTAGTATTTTCTCACATTAACTGTATGCTTTAAGAGAACCTAATTGCCTTCATAGCAAAATGCTGTCTTAGGGAGAAATGAATTGAAAATAGGAAGCAGGAATCTGTCTATCTGTCTTTCTCTCTCTCAATCTCTGTGCACACACACACATGATTTCATATATATGCATAAATAATTCATATATATGTAAATAATTATTCAAAAAGACATTGAGAGAGACTACATGAAAATCTGGAAAATATTATAAGGAAACCAAGCACAACATACTCTGTCTTTCAACAGATATGTTGCCTACACATGAAAACATAAAAAGTGAAAATTACAAGGCCTCCAAAGGCAGAATCCTTATCCAATTTACTCATTAACAAAACTTTTTTCACCATGCCTAGCACAAATGCTTTTAGCTTATAAGACTAGATTTTCAAACAATGATATTTTAAAAAGAAGGTGTGTTGTAGAATAAATGCTTAAATTATGATTTTATCACTCTAATGTAAAAAAATGTCAGCATTGATGTATTTACTTCTTAGAGTTAAGGTACTAGGCTAAAATGTCAGGAAAACCTTGCAAAGAAAGTATACAAAGGGGCATAGTTACTCAGATCTGAGAACATTTTCCATAATTCTTATGAAATAAAATGTCTGATCAGACAGGAATACAGTTTTTCAGCAAAAAGAAAAGTTAATTGGATTATGAGCATTATTTTCAACTAGGATCAGAAGTAAGATATTGTGAGGGCAACCTGGAAGTACTATGGGTATAAAAATTCTATTCATAGTCCAGAACCAGTCCTTGGGGTTCAGTGCAAGAAAATTTCTTGGAGTGTTAGAGCTCAGTGCAGTGCCTACCTAGTACATCTAACACATCACTTGAGCCCGTTGGGCCTGCTAAGCACCAAATGTTAATCAAAAATCAGTAAACTCAAACACAGCATTCAGTCCAAAACATGTACCAAAAAGAGCATTCAAACTTTTTTGTGCAAGAATTTGTAAAATGTATTATGAACAATCATTTGCGAGATGCTTTGCAAAAAACTATATGTATGTGTGTTCTTCAGTAAAACACATTTGCCAAATAGGTGTACATTATATTCAGTTCGGAGAAACTCACAATGCATGCTCTCTGAGTGAAGTTCCCAAGTCCTGCAGAAAAGAGTTATGTTTTACTTTCATCAATGTTTTCCGAACTTGGTTTTCTATTAAACACTTTTCCACAGAAAACACTTTGAGAAATATTAGTTTCTATCAGTCATGCTCTGCTCTTCCAATATTCTTCCTGGGTGGGATTAAGACTGTAGGTTTTGGGAATTTGAGTAAAATACATCATGTTACAAGGTTAGCAGGAGTGACAACAGAGAAGAAGAAAGCTTAATTGCATGACATTTGTTGTTTTCTCAGTAGATGAGAAAAAACTAAGGCAGGTACGAGGGACAGTATGAAATTGTATTATGCATCATACTTAAATTTTGTATGCTTAATATTCAACATTTTGCATAGATGAATAATAATGGTGATGGTATGGAGAGATTATTATTATTATAATTATTATTATTACAGGAAGCACAAAGATTAATTAACTGAAATACTGCTCCCTCATTATATTGGTCAGGGTTCCCCAGAGAAACAGAATCAATAGTTCTCTCCCTCTCTGTAGATAGATAGATAGATAGATAGATCTCTATATAGACATATATATATATATATAAACATATATATATAGAGAGAGAAAGATACTTATTATGAGGAATTGGCTGACATGATTATGGAGGCTGAGAAGTGCCATGATGTGCCATCTGAAAGCTGGAGACCCAGGAAAGCCAGCAGTGTAATTACAGTCTGAGTCCAAAAGCCTGAGAACCAGGGGAGCTGATGGTGTAAATCCAAGCCGAAGGGCAGGAGAAGGCTGTTGTCTTAGCTCAGGCAGGCAGGCAGGGAGGCAATCCCCCTTCCTCCACCTTTTTGTTCTATTCTTTCCCTCAAGGGATTGGATGATGCCCACTCACATAGGGAAGGACAATGAACTTCACTCAGTGTACCAATTCAAATGCTAATCTCTTCGGGAAACATTCTCACAGACAAACCCAGAAATAAAGCCTAACCAGACATCTGAGCATACTATGATCCAGTTAAGTTGACACATAATGTTAGCTATCACACTCATCATAGGTGGCTTTAAATATCTAGAAAACTGATTGCTCTACACAATTAACATGACTCTATTCTTGTACTGCAGCACATGACAGTTTTTATGTCTGTGGCTAAAGAAATTTGTTGAAGTCATTCACTCTTGAAAACAAACATATATGTAAAAATCAATTGCAAGAGATTCATTTGACTAAAGCTTCTACACAAAGTTTCAGAGCAGAAGTGATGAATTTTAAAAAAAGACGTACTAAAGCCTTCAGAGTGTGAAATAAATGTCCAAAACCCCATTTTTAAATGCCATGACAGACCTAGAAACAATTAAGTGAATATAACTAATTAAAACCAAATTACTAAATCGATAGTGTAATTTAGCCCAAACTAAAACTCACTCTAGCTGACCTGAAATACTTAGATTTGACAAGCTGAGTACCGGATCTCAGTTAGAAAATACGATGCTATTGGCCAGGAAATTTGCAGAAAAATCTTTATTCTTAGATGTGGTATTAATAATAAAGTGCATCAGAATGTTCTCAGAACATATGAAGTATTCCAATATTCAGAATAATTCACAGCATTAGCTCTATTAGTATGATTATACAATGGCTAGTGAGAGATATTCCATAGGTTGAGAAAGAAACAGTATTAAGATGGTACCTATATTTAAGATACAACTCCAAATTAATTTTAAGTGACTTAATTTGTATGTATAAACTTTTTTTATGTTTATTCTTACTACACTGTTAAATTCCTAGGCAAAATTACCCCTAGTGAAAGATTGCTGATAGACCTAGACAGCTGGGCATATGAGACCCTCTATGAAATTTAGGAGGTAGTTTAAGGTCCTGAGGTCCTTGGAGGCATGCCAAAGGAAGGAACATGGAGTATGGAGAAATCATTTCTAGAAGAGTTTGGTGAAATATATAGAGAGGCTACGCACCTTCTTGATTGTGGGCCCAGATAGTGAACTTATGATGCATGCCTGTTAATAAATGGTACAGTTCAAGTGACAAGTTGATTTAGTTTATCTGGTTGTATGAATATAGATCCTGGGAGATATGGAAGAACTTGGTAGAATGATCTGGACAATAGCAGTGATTCACCTGACTATGCTTGAGTGTGAAACATCAATTGTCAAAGAACCATAATTTAATCAATAATTTTCTTTTCTTCTGTACATGGGTAAAGCATATAATTCATGAGCCAGCTTAGGTGCTGGTAAGTACCTTATAGCTGTACTTTGTATTTAGGAAAGAGGGTAATCACCTAAATGGTGTGATTTAATCTGACTCTCTCCTCAACTCACCAATATTTGATGTTTTTTTAAGAAGGAACAAAACTTTGCATTCGACAGTTAGAAAAGAATTTTAAATTAACATAGAGATATAAATGACTTATATTATATCCTTTCTTAAAAATTTTATTGGAGTAATTTTAAAAAGAATGAACGTGGGAGGGGGGTATGTTAAAATAAAATGAGTCTGCTCTATCAAGAAGCCTGCTGATGTTGATAATGGACTGATATTGATAATGATGGCTCTCAGGTTCAGCAAGATTCAGAAGCATCTTTTGAATAATTAAAGAATAATCAAATCGTAATCAATGCAGTGAAACTTCAATTATATTGAGTCTGTTTAAAAATTAATGATTCATAGATGACATCAGCCAAACAGTGGACTAGGAAGCTCCAGGTCCTCATTTCCCCTATGGAAACATTAAAAACAAAACAAAATAGAACATAAACAAACAAACAGACAAAAACTAGAGACTGGCTAAAGTAACTTTATAGGAGCTCTGGAAAACAATCTAAGACCTACAGCAAACCAGGGGCTGGCCCAGTGGCATAGTGGTTAAGTTTACCTGCTCTGCTTCAACGGCCCAGTGATCACAGGTTCTGATCCCAGGTGCAGACCTACACACCACTCATCAAGCCATGCTGTGGTAGCATCCTGTGTACAAAATACAGGAAGATTGGCACAGATGCTAGCTCAGCGACAGTCTTCCTCAAGCAAACATTGGAAGATTGGCAACAGATGTTAGCTCAGGGGGGCCAGTCTTGCACACCAAAAACACAAAAAAAGATCTACAGCAACCAAGTTAAATGCCCCATCAAGAAAAAGCAGAATTCAAATGGTATGCAATGTCCTGGCCTTTTTACTCACCATTACCATATTCCTTCCCTGGTACTGCATGGACTTGGTTTGGAGGAGGCAGCAGCCCAGTTTCCAGTTCTCTCTTTCAAACCAGGGAGCAGAGCAATGTTTACCTTAGTGACTGCTCTGTTTCACCTAGTTTGGAGCTCAGGCAGGGAAAAGCACTGGGTGCTATTCAGGAAAGCTACTGGGAATCTAAGACTCACATATGACTGGGGCAAGAGATTATAGATGAAGACATACAATTGACCATCTAAGGAAGCAGTCCAGTTCCCACTTCTCTCCTTTAAACCGGAGAAAACAGAGCAGACCTTATTTGCAACTTTCTAATTTGTCTATTAGAATGTCTAACTTGTCTAATTTTCTAGTTAAAGGACTGGTCTCTGTTTCAGCTAACTTGGATCTCAGGCTGAGAAAAGTGGTTGAAAGCAGCAAGCACTGCTGCTAAACACTGAAGGAGGACTAGAGATTTGCAGAAGCCTAGAGCAAGAGATTATGGGTAGAGACATAAAATAGACCATCTAAGGCCCCAAGGAGAAGCTGAGTGACACTCTTTGGGACATTAAGACCCTCAAAAGCAGCCTTCTAAAACTCTTCAAAAATTTAAAAAGGAGAAGATACTTGCTAACTCACTCTATACCTTACGCCATATACAAAAATTAGCTAAAAATGACTCAAACACCTAAATGTAAGAGCTGAGACTATAAAACTCTTGGAAGAAAACATAGGGGGAAATCTTCATGATATTGAATTTAGCAGTGATTTCTTGGCTATGGCACCAAAAGCACCTAGTAACAAAAGAAAGAAAAGAGATAAATTGGACTTCATAAAAGTTAAAACTTTTGTGCATTAAAGGACACTATCAAAAGAGTGAAAAGACGATCTACAGAATAGGAGAAAATATTTAAAAATCATATATCTATAAGGGATTAATATCCAGAATACATAAAGAACTCCTAGAACTCAACAACAACAACAAATGGTAAAGAACTTGAATGGACATTTCTCCAAAGAAGATCTACGGGTGGCCAATCAGCACATGAAAAGATGCTCAACAGCACTAAGCATTACGGGAATGCAAACTAAAACCACAATGTTATACTACTTTACACACATTAGGATGGCTAATATATAAAAAGTAAACAGAAAATAGCAAGTTTTGGCAAGGATGTGGAGAAATTTTAACCTTTATGCATTGTTGGTGGAAATGTAAATTGGTTCAGTCACTATGGAAAAGAGTATGGTGGTTCCTCAAAAAATTAAACGTAGAATCATCACGTGTCACAGCAATTCCACTTCTAGGTATATATCCAAAAGACCTGAAATCAGGAATTTGAACAAATAGTTGTATATCCATGTCCATAGCAGCATTATGCAAATAGACAAAAGGTGGTAACAATCCAAATGTCCATCGATGGCTAAATGGATGAAATATGGTCTTTAGGTACAATACTAACCTATAGATGAACCTTCAGGACATTATGCTAAATGAAATAAGCCAGTCACAAAAGCACAAATACTGTGTGATTTCACTTATATGAGATATCTAAAGTAGTCAAATTCATAGAGACAGTAGAATAGTGCTTGCGAGGAGCTGGGAGGAGAGAAGGGAGTGGGGAGTTATTAGGTACAGAGTTTCAGTTTTGAGGATAAAAAAGTTCTGGAGACGGATGGTAATAATGCTTGCACAACAATGTGAAGGTTTTTAATGTCACTGAACTGTACACTTAAAAATGATTAAAATGCTAAATTTTATGTTATATGTATTTTACCACAATAAAAATACAATTTAAAAAGTTAATGATTCAAATATTAACCACATGGCAATTTTCTTTTAACTAAAGAGCTTGATTAACTTCAATTATCATAGAGACCAGCTTCTATGAATATACCAGATAAAGTATATTATATTTTGTGTATGAGAACGAGGGTGATGGTATTTCTTTTAGAAAGAATGGACAGGAGTTTTTCCTATGGTATTATTTAGAATGTCTGTTAACACTGGCTGAATGTATATAACCTACTGAAAAGTACTAAAAAGCAGACCCTAGGAACAAATATCCACGAAGAAAAAAATTTTGATTAAAGAGCAAATATCACCTCATGCCCATCAGAATGGCTATAATTAACAAGACAAGAAATGGCAAGTGTTGGAGAGGATGTGGAGAAAAGGGAACCATCATACACTGCTGGTGGGAGTATAAACTGGTGCAGTCACTATGGAAAACAGTATGGAGATTTCTCAAAAAATTAAAAATAGATATACCATATGATCCAGCTATTCCACTGCTGGGTATTTATCCAAAGAATATGAAAACAGGAATGCAAAAATATATTTGCACCCCTATGTTCATTGCAGCATTATTCACAATAGCCAAGACTTGGAAACGACCCAAGTGACCATCAATGGATGAATGGATAAAGAAGATGTGGTATATATACACAGTAGAACATTACTTGGCCATAAAAAAGATGAAATCTTTCCGTTTACAACAACATGAGTGAGCCTTAAGGGTATTGTGCTAAGCGAAACAAGTCAGATGGAGAAAGTCAAATACCATATGATTTCACTCATAAGTGGAAGATAAAACAACAAAAACAATCAAACACATAGATACAGCTATTAGATTGGTGGTTACCAGAGGAGAAGGGGGGAGGAAGGAGAGCAAAAGGGGTGATAAGGCACATGTGTACAATGATAGATGGTATTAGTCTTTGAGCGATGAACATGATGTAGTCTACATAGAAATCGAAATATAATGATGTATACCTGAAATTGATATAATGTTATAAACTGTGAATTCAATAAAAAAAGAGCAAATGCAATTGAAACTATAACTTCATGCAGCAACATGGATGAATCTCACAATTATGTTTAGCAAAGTGAGCCAGAGACAAAAGGAGTATGTGCTGCATGAAACCATTTACATAAAGTTCAAAACCCGATGATTTGGGTAGTTTTTCTGTATATAGATGCTATCCTACAATTAAATAAAATTATTCAGATTATTTATTTTAAATTCTCAAGGAAACACCCCAAATATACAATGGATAAACAAATTTTGACTTATTCACACAATCGCATACTATTCTGCAATGAAAAGGAACAAACTACTGATACACAAAACAATAAGGATGAATCTCACAGACATTATGCTGAGAGAAAGAAGCTAGGAACAAAAAGGATACGTAGTATGATTTGTTTATATAAAGTTCTAGGGGACACAAAATTAATCTATGATGAAAAAAGAAAAAGCATTGCCTGTGTTGTGTGTCATGAGATTGACTGGGCAGGGACATGACAACTTTCTAGGGTAAGGGAAATGTTCTACGTCTTTGTAATGATATGAATTATGGGAGTACGTGCATTTGTCAAAACTCATTGCATTGTACACTCTGGATTTGTACATTTCACTCTAAGTAATTTTTACATAAAATAATAGATCTGTAAACAAAATAAGTGAATGAATGAATGATGATTGCAAGCTACTTTAGCTGAGAAAAATGTGTAACCTTTGACCCAAAAATTCCACTTCACAAAGTGTTCTAAGAAGATAAGTGAATAGATGTTCAGATATGCATCTATCTACCTACGTATTTATCTATCCATCTATCGTCTATCTATATCATGTTATACTTTTATGAAGTTTCTTGTATGTTATAAAAATTAGAGCAATCTACAAGTCTTTTATTTGGGGATCATTTGAATAAAATATGATATGACCATGTAATGGAAAAGTATGCAGTCACTCAAAATTAGATTGTAGATCTATGTTTATTGACAGGGAAAGATGTCCAGGACTTTTTGAGTACAAAAAATATATGAAAATAGTAAATGTAGTATTAATGATTATATATAAATATTATTTGTGTATAGGTAAGTATGTAGATTAAATACATAAATAGAACATATTCATGAAAGTATAGACACAAAACAGTTACCACTGTTTATTTTTATTTCTAGATGTTAGAATTCAAAGTAAAATTTACTTTCATATTTATACTTCTATATCAAAATATTTTATGATAAGAATATGTTATTTATATAAGCAGGGAAAATATAAAGCTACTTTTATTCTGGAAAGTAGAATGCAGGTTACTTTTTAAAAACAATTTCTTTTGAAATTAATGTGAAGAAATACATAATTTCTTCTTCCAGGTAATTAAATACCACTAAGGAATGATTAATTATGTAGAAAAAGAGATTAACAACAATTTACGAATTCTCTACTCCTTATTTTTGGTCAGTAACAAGATGTTTTTTTCTATTTCTAGCATTAATAAACAATTCTCAAAATATACACACAAAGTAAGTGTATTCTAATTAACTTGTCTTTTCATGGTGTTTGTGTGTATGACTACGTATAATTCTAGTTTTAAATAGTATTCGCTTATATTCAGTGTTCATATACAGAAGGCAGATGGTTGTCAAAGAGACAAGATAAGAAAAGGTGTGTTTGTCTACCTTCCAGAAGGGAAGATTTCTAATTAATTTTGCTTTCATTTTACAGACGTCACTGAGGTAAGCTATCAAGTTTCCAACTGGCAGGTTAGCTGATGAAAATTCAACCAACATTTTCTATTCTTTTTGGCATTCTCACAGGTTGCTTGATGTTATAATAAGCAGGAAAAAAAGTTTGTGTTGATTAAATCCTTATTAGTGGAAATGTGCAATGTGCATTCTCAAGAGCCTTTTGTTATAATACAAGGAAGTTTATTTTAAATTATTTTACTCCAATATGCTTTAGGGTAATGAATAATAGGCATTATGAATTGTGAATAGAGGTAGAGACACTATATAATATCACGGATAATGGTTATTTTTAACAAATCATATTCCTAACAGTTGTTAATTACCATAGAGAATATGTAATAAATGAAAATGAATGATCTTTAGTCTATTTGGAGAAAACAAACCTTACTCTTACACACATGCAAATTCATCCATAGGTTTCAATAGGCTTTAAGATGTGTACAACAATACAAAAACACCCACGACATTTACAAACAGCTCTAGGTATGTTCTGTCAGTTATAGAACATTTCTTCAAAATGTCCATCATTTTTTAAGGAGTACTTATAAGGAGTAGCTATTACTTACAGTGACTGAGAAAATAAAAATATCTTTTCTGCAGTGTTAAGCATCTTCATTTTCCAAAGTAAAAATGGATTCATTGTTGTTGAATTGTTTTTCAGATTATAAAAGTCATAATTTACCACAGTCTTAGAAACAGACGCTGAGAAAGATATTTGCATGTGGATGATTACTGGGAAGTGTTCACAGAAATATCATTTGTGAATGAGTGAGGGAAGGAGGTTGCACAGAAGGAATAGTCATGCAATTGTACCAGAGACCTCAACCAACCTCACAGGAAGCGCTGAAGCTAGGATGGCCCTAACAAGTGTCCAAACAGAGGCAAGGTTGCACAGCCTTTGTACCTCTCTCATCAACCAGTCACAGGATGCAGGATGCCTCCAGAGAGTGTAACCTTGGGCGAAGCAACTCCTTTAAGCTGACTATCGTGCAGCTAGGTGAATAATGCCACAGGCCTAAAGAGGTAAGGAATCTGAATGTTTCACCATAGCATCCACTGCAACTGGTAAAAAGTGCACACAATGCAAGAAGATGTAAAGAAGAAAGTAAAAACCTCCCATGATCTCATCACCCATGCATAAGCAAAGTTAACTTTTTGTATAGTCTTTGCATATCACCCAAGCCTAAAAACCCATGAGTCATTCTTGAGTGCTCTCTTGCCCTCTCCCTCACTCCCACATCCAATAAACTAGCAACTCTTGACAATTCTATACACTAAATGTTTCTTTGATCCATCCCTTTTTCCAATGTTATCTCCATTTCCATGGTCCTAATTCAGGCTCTCATCATCTTTTGCTGCATTTATGACATCTGTAGTTTTACTGATTTCCCAATTTACTGGCGATTATTTCACTCCTCCTTGCCTTAGGCCTTTCAGCCAGACTTGTTTTTCCCAACATAGACCACAATGTTTTATTATATATTGAGTTTTCTTAATTGTACTTTTTCCCCTGAAATATTATTTCTGTGCTTGACGTGCCTGTACCCTCTTTCAAACACATACACAGACCCCCTTGTACCCCTCCTCCACACTTTGGCTTTCTGACTGACCTGTGTAACTCTCCCTCACGTTTTCAGGCTCACTTTTCCTTTACAATGCCCCCGACTCCCATCCTAGGTTGTGTTCTCAAATCACCCTCCAGATTCTTCTGTTAGAACATTTCTATATTATGCTTAAAGACTTCCTGTGACTTTCTATTATGTTTCCAATAAAATCCAAACTTACTCTGGTTTACAAAGCCCTATACAATCTGACCTTTACCTACCTCTTTAGAATCTATCACAGTCCATCCACACTTCCTTCTTTCTTTTCTTTAATTATGTACCCATCAAAATCATTCATGTCATGGGGCCTTTTAGCTTTAGCTATCTCCTGTGCTGGGAATTTTCTCTAATCTTTACATGGCCTACTCCTTCTTGTCATTGAGTTCCCTGGTTAAATGTCTTCTGGGAGAGCTTTCTTGACCACTCCAGCTTAAATAGTTACCCCATCATTAGCACATCTTTCTTTCATTTTCCTCATAGCTCTCATCATAAAGTATAACTACTTTGGTTATTTTCTTTCTCCCCCAATTAGTATACAACCCCTAGACAGCAGTGAATCTATGTTTGCCTTATCTACTGGTGTTTTTTCAGCATCTAGAAAATTGCCTGAAACATTGCAGTCTATTGATAAATATTTGGTGAATAAATAAATGAGTAAATATTTTTGTCTTTGCTTCCTGTTAGACTATCCATTTCCCAAAACTGGAGCATATGCCTTAATTTGAAATCCTTCTATTTATCACTAGCTTCAAACAAAAGTGCCTAGAATAGAACACAAGTTTGACAATGTTGTAGGATTTAGCTGCTTTATTTTTATAATTTTGAGTAATGGATTGCAGGGTTCCTGGGATCATGTCCCTTTGACCTGTTTTGTGATTGTTTCTTCTACATTCCCTAAAATCTTAGAGAAATATCTTAGGTCTATGAGTTAATTTTTCTATTTTCAAAAACATCTATATCCTGACTTTCTTCTTTCATTCCTTCCTGAAAAATGCAGTCCAAAAGCTCTTGGGGTTTTCATGAAGAAGGCATGCTTAGTGAGGGTGGGACTGTTCCAGAGGGTATGAGGGCCCACACAAAGAAACAGGACTATGGCTTAGCAGAGTCAGGAGATTAGTTTCATACAAGAAGAAATATCTTCTATATATATACATATATATATAAAATATATATGTTTTTGTCCAGTGAGAAGTCCTGGGAGCAATGAGCATATCAATGGCCTATATCTTGGTCCATTGCTACTCTCCAATGGTACTCTCCAATGAAAGAAACCAGGACTCTTCTGGTAAATGGAGGAGTAGGTTGGGCAGGAAAAGTGTAAAATGAGCCTGGAACATCCTGTTGTGCCAGAAAGTAAGAAAGTTCAAAGAATGACGGGAGCATCTCAAAAGGAAACAGAAGCTATATTGCAGGGATTCCTACTGGCCAGAAATGGGACAATATGAGCTTCCAAATTAGCAATAATAAATAAATAGAATAAATAAAACATTCAATCAATGACCCATATTGACATAGAAAGAAAAGAAGAAAGAGGAAAGAAGGAAATGAGGAAAGAAAGAACGAAGGTAGGAAGGAAGGAGAGAAGGAAGGAAAAAGCTCTACCATAGAGTGAAATGCCAACTAACAAGTACAATATTCCCCCCTTATTCGCGGTTTCACTTTCCACAGTTTCAGTTACCCATAGTCAACCACGGTCCAAAAATATTAAATGGAAAATTTCAATTCATAAGTTTTAAATTGCCACACTGTTCTGAGTAGCATGATGAAATCTTGTGCTATTGTGCTCCCTCTGGCCCAGGACAAGAATAATCCCTTTGTCTAGCATATCCATGCTGTATATGCTACCTGCCCAGTAATCATTAAGTAGCCGTCTCTGGTATCTCAGTGTTTGTGTTCAAGTCACCCTTGTTTTACTTAATAATGGCCCCAAAGTGCAAGAGTAATGATGATGGCAATTCAGATATGCCAAAGATAAGCCATAAAGAGCTTCCTTTAAGTGAAAAGTTTAAAGTTATCAACTTAAAAGGAAAGAGAAAAATTTATACTGAGGTTGCCATGATATATGGTAACTTTTATTACAGGGTATTGTTATAATTGTTTTATTTTATTATCAGTTGTTGTTGTTAATCTCTTACTGTGCCTAAATTATAATTTAAACTTTATCACAGGTATGTATGTATAGGATAAAACATGATATACATAGGGTTTAGTACCATCTGCAGTTTTAGACATCCGCTGGGGATCTTGGAATGTATCCCCCGTTGCTAAGGGAGAACTACTGTATAACAGGAAGGGTGGAATTAGAAGGCCACCATTTGGCAATCATCAAAGTAATAATTCAGGCAAATCTAATGGTGAGTTTAGTGGATGCTAAAGCTTCTGGGTGAATATTTGATGAAAAGAGAGATATGCACATAGTGTCAAAGTTTTGCCTCAAAAATGCATATTAAATACAAAGGGAACAAATAATGGTACAACAGAGAAATCTAGCAGACATCACTTTAATCAAATGATCATAGTTAATATCACCAGTAAAGGGATAAATTGAAGTCTTCCACAACCTTATAAGGTATGAGATATACTGAGAAAAACAGCGAAAAGAAATACTGAGAAAAATTATTTTCAGTAATATTCATGCCAAAAATGCATGAATCTAACCACAAAGGAACATCAGACAAACCCAAATTGAGGTATATAGCCTCCCAAATAACAGATCTGTAATTTTCAAAATTGTCAAGGTTAAGAAAGTCAAGGAAAGACTGAAGACTTGTTCCATATTGAAAAAGACTAAAGAAAATTGCATCCTTAATGCAATGAGTTATCCGTATTTGAATCCTTTATTTGTAAAGGATATTATTGGAACAATTAATGGAATTTGAATGAGATACTTGGATAAATTGTAACCTATTATGCTTATTTATTAATTTTGATGGTTGTATTGTGGTTATATAAGAGAGTGTCTTTGTTTGTAGGCAATAGGTATCAAAATATTCCTGAGTAACATGGTTTCAATTTGCTCTCAATTGATTCAGGAAAAAAGTTCTTTATACTTTCTTTCCAAATTTTGTAAGTCTGAAATTATTTCTAAAAATAAAAATGTTTCCAATAGAATTGTGGATCATTCATTTAATAATGAACATTTATGTAGTACCTGAATGAATCTGAATTTCATCCCCTCCTGCTTCTTTAGAAACCTTGCTGAATCAAATAGTCTGCCCTTTCGACTCCTTCTAAGGAGTTTTCCCCATAACATTTAAACATGTTCAAGTCTCTCTAATCTTAAAGCAAATAAATTTGCAACCAAAGAAAACTTCCTTGGCTCTACATATTCCTTACTAAGCCTGTATTTCATAGCTAACGTTCTTGAAAGATTAGTCTATTCAATCTTCCCATATTTTCCCTCTAACAACTTCAAATTGCCTTCCGATCCTACCATTACACTGAAACAACATTTTTTGCTCTTAGTAGCCAATCACCTTCTGGATGTCAAATCCAATGGTGGCTTTCCAGTCATGCCTCTTTAAAATTACTCATGGCACTGTTGCTAGAGTGATATTTCTAATGTCCAAATATTACCATATTAATCCATTGCTTAAAGCTGTTTAATGATACCTGATAGTATTTCGAATAAAGTCCAAACTCTTGAGTATGGCGTGAAGGGCCCTTCAAGATCTGGAAACTGCCTACTTTTCCAGTTTAATCTCTTGTCTCTGCCTCCTTCCCAACGAGTCATGCTGAAATCTACAGTCCATTCTATCTCTATAGTCTCAGCACTGACCTCAGTTACAAGCATATGTGAGTTGTTAAATAAATATTTAATTAATGAGAGCCTAGATTAATTAATGAGAGCCTAATGTACCTAGAACTGTGCTAAGTGCTGTGGAAAAGTCAAAGAAATATTCAAAGTAATGTCTATTCAAGGACCCTAACTTAATTAGGAATCATTTCCAAGTAAATATTTGCGGAAATTTTTTCCTAATATCACCGAGTTTGTTATGGCGAAAATGACATTTTTAAAGAGGAAATAGCATTTTACCATGAAAATGGCCAATAGAGTCATGTTTTAGTAAATCAAACTAATCAATGACATGTGTTTAGTACCTATTATGTAATAAACTATACTGTAATAGACAAAATATCATGTAGGTGTTTAACATAAAGGCAGTGACTCATACATGTAACTCTTTTAAATGAGAACTTGAAACTTCTGGTGTAAGGAATTTTCTGCCTCCCTTTTCAGGAAAACATTCCAAAACAAAAAGAGGAATAACAGCAAGAAGAATTATGACCAGAAACACAATCTGCAATGAAACTAGGAGCTATTCACCATTTTAAAAATAGAGCAAGTGTTTTTTTTTTTTTAAAGATTGGCTCCTGAGTTAACATCTGTTGTCAATTTTTTTTTCCTTCTTCTTCTCCCCAAAGCCTCCCAGTACGTAGTTGTATATTCTAGTTGTAGATCCTTCTAGTTGTGCTATGTGGGATGGCACCTCAACATGGCTTGATGAGCAGTGTCATGTCCGTGCCCAGGATCTGAACTGGTGAAACCCTGGACCACTGAAGCAGAGCGCACAAACTTAACCATTCGGCCACATGGCCAAGCATAGAGAAAGTATTAAAACTAGCAGTTAGAAGACATGACAAACATAAGCACTTGGATTGGATGGGAAATGAGGAGAAACTAATTTGATGCAGTTTCCCATAGAATCCCAGGAAAGCTCCTGCTTTGGAGACCTGTCTACCTCTGAATGCATGAGTGATGCTACAAGGGCCGAAAATAAGGGCAGTGTTTGAAAGTCTGAAAAAGGGTAAGTTAAATTTTACCAGTATCCAGGTCCCTTTTCCTATCTCTGACTGCCAAATAACTACACTTTTCCATGCTCACACCCATGAAAGATAAAATTTATTCTCTGGCATGGATGAGATGCCATATGGAAAATAAGGAATAAAGTAAAGAGTCTGCATACTAAATGATGGAACTCTCATTCCTACAATACCCAGTTATAAAATGCTGCAGCCAGGTTAACAGCACATGGAGGAGAGTAGAAGATGGTTATCCGAAAAAACTGAACCACTCCTGAGAAAACCTAAAAGCAATGGCATTTAGGAATCCCACAAAAAGCCAGATGATCAGATGATCATCATAGCAAACCTATGATGCAATAAAGCACAAAAGCTCATTAGGGTGCACTTTTATTTTATTTATTTATTTATTTATTTTGCTGAGGAAGATTAGCCCTGAGCTAACATCTGTTGCCAATCATCCTCTTTTTTGCTTGAGGAAGATTAGCCCTATACTAAAATCTGTGCCAATTTTCCTCCAGTTTTTATATGTGGGTCACTGCCACAGCATGACTGACGAGTGATGTAGGTCCATACCCAGAATCCAAACCTGCAAACCAGGGCCACCAATAGTGGAGCATACTGAACTTAAGCACTACACCATGAGGCCAGCCCCAGGATGCACTTTTAAATATGAACTGACAGCCAAAAATCACCAGACATTTCCAGAAAGCCTCTACAATGAAAGAAAGAAACCAAAACAAAGGAAGTGGAAAAAGCCCAGAGGGAGTGACATCAGCAAAATGGTGAAATAGGAAGTCCCCCATAATATTTCCCCACAGAAACAACAATTTGGCAACCATCCATGGACAAAAGTGCCATTGTTGGAGCTTTGAGATCTAGGGAGGAGGTTGCAAAACCCCAGGGAGCCCAAGATCAGGAAGGGTTGTTTTGAGAAGGCAGGCCCATGCTCAGGTAGCAGCCTCACTAACTATGATCCTGGTTAGAGACCTGTGGACTTGGCTACAGTCCCATTTGGCCTTGGAAGTGTCACCAGCATCATCTACAAAAGAACCTAAGACAAGCCATGCCCACCTGTGCCTCTAGTGACAGACCCATGGAAATCAGTTCAGGCTGTAGACCCTGAAGTAGCCTCTGACCTTGCTTCAGCTTGTCTCAGCCACAGTCTTGGAGTAGTCATGCTGCCCAGGGACTTTGGGAGACACACCCATCTACACACAAAAAGGCAGAGCTGTAAACCTTGGTCCTGGCTGTGGACCCTGAAGCAGCTCTGTGACTCAGTTCCAGCCCTGCCTAAGTGCACTCTAAGGTCAATTCTGCATGCCCAGGGACCTGCTTAGTGACTGCAGGAGCCCTCCTAGGGACCCGATGGGCGTCACACCTGATGACAGGCCCACCTTCTGCAGACCAAACTGTGGACCCTAACGTGGGCCCTATGCTAGTGCCAGTCCTTCTGATCAAGGTACTGGAGGCAGTCCTGTCTACCCAAGGACCAGACAGGATCCATGCCTCTTGGGTCCCTGGTAACAGGCCTGACAACTGTGGACCCCACTGAGAACCCAGCAGCAGCCATGTGACCTGGCTCCAACTTTGCTCAACGGCATTCTTGGGTGCAGTCTCGTCCATCTGAAGACCTGATGGGAGAAGGTCTTTACTTACCAAAACCAGTCTTTAAAGACTGAAAGAGATAATAAAGGTCATAATAAATAAAGACCAAAGGCCACAAACCCACTGCTAACATCATACTCCATGGTGAAAAATTGGAATAGCTTATATCTCATCAGAAACCATGGAGGTCAAAATGCAATGAGATGACATATTTAAAGTGCTGAAAGGAAAAAAACCTATCAACTAAAAATTCTATATCCAGCAAAACTGTCTTTCAAAAGTGAGGGGGAAATTAAGGCATTTCCAGGTAAAAAGAAATAGTTGAGAGAATTCATTACCATAAGACTATCCTACAAGAAATGCTAAAGAGTGTCCTAAGGTTGAAATGAAAAGAAACTAGACAGTAACTCAAATCTTTATGGAGAAATAAAGATATCCAGAAAAGGTAAATAAATGGGCAGATATAAAAACCATTATTATTATATTTTTGGCTTGTAACTGTACTTTTTTTACTACATGATTTAAAAGACAAAGGTATAAAAATTATAAATATGTTAATGAGAACACATTTTTATGAAGATATAATTTGTGACAATAGCGTAAAGTTGAGCAAAGTGTATAGAAGTAGAGTTTTTGTATGCTCTTACATTTAAGTTGGTATCAATTCAAACTAGATTGTTATAACTTTAGGATGCTAAATGCAAAACCCCATGGTAACAACAAAGAAAATATCAATAGCATATACACAAACGGAAATTAAAAGGGAATCAAAAAGTTTCACTACAATAAATCCACTAAATGAATAAGAACGCAGTGGCAGAGGAAAAGGGGGACAAAATATCTATAAGACATACAGAAAACAAATATAAAAATAGTAGACATAAATTCTTCCTTATCAATAATTACATTAAGTGTAAATGGATTAAATTAAAAAACAAGATCAATGATATGCTGTCCACAAGAGTCTCCCTTTAGATCTAAAGACACAAATAGGTTGAAAGTAAAAAGATGGAAAAATATATTCCATGGACACAATAACTAGAAGAGAGCTGGGGAAGCTATACTAATATCAGGTACAATAGACTTTAAGTCAAATGTTGTTACAAGAGTACAAAAGGACATTGTATACTGATAAAAGGGTCAGTTTATCAGGAATTTATAACAATTATAAACACATAAGCACTGAACTCACAGCCCCAAAATATATGAAGCAAACATTGACAGAACTTAAGGGAAAAATAAACAGCTCTACAGTAATATTTGGAGTCTTTAATACCCCACTTTCAATAATGTGTAGAGCATTTAGGCAGAAGATCAATAAGTAAGATCAATAAGGAAATAGAGGATGTGAATAGCATAAACCAACTAGACTTAGCAGACGTGTATAAAACACTCTACCTGCTATAGACTGAATGTGTCCCCCTATGAGGCAGACTGCTCATGATTTGATTTACTGTCCTTATAAAAGAGACCCCAGAGAACTCCCTTGCCTCTTCCACTGTGTGAGGTTACAGCAAGAAGATGACCATCTATGTGTCAGGAAGCAGGCTCTGGAATCTGCCAATCCCTTGGTCTTGGTCTTCCTAGACACCAGAATTGTGAGAAATAAATTTCTGTTGTTTGTAAGCCACCCGTCTATGGTATTTTTGTTATAGCAGCCTCAGTTGACTAAGACACTACCCAAAAAACAAGAGAATACACATTACTCTCAAGTACACATGCAAAATTCTCCATGATAGATCATATGTTATACCACAAAACAAATATCAATAAATTTAAAATATTTAAATCATGCAAAGTATCTTCTCTGTCCACAATGGAATGAATCTGAAAACCAAAAAAATAAAGAAAATTGGAAACTTTACTAAAAGGTAGAAATTTAAAAACTGACATTTAAAGACCAGTGGGTCAAAGAACAGATCACAAGGGAAATTAGAAAATACTTAGAGATGAATGACAGCAAAAATACAACATGCTACAACTTATGGATGCAGTGAAAGTAATACTCAGAGGGAAATTTGTAGCTGTAATGCTTAAAAGAAAGAAAGATTTCAAATCAATAACCTAACTTTACATATTAAAGAGCTAGGGAAAAAAAGAGAAACCTAAACCCAGAGCTAGAAGAAGGAACAAAACAATAAATATGGTATAATTAATATTTGCAATTAATATAATTAGTATAGTAATAACAGTAAAATAAATAAACTGACAAAAAAAGAAGACCCAAATAACTAAAATGACAAAGGAAATTGAGGACATTACTACCACTCTTATACAGATAAAAAAGACATACTAGAACACTATGAACAACTATATATTAACGAACTATATAACCTAAATGAAATGGACAAACTCCTAAAAATACACAAATTAACTAAACTGATTCAAGCTGAAATGGAAAATTTCAACAAACCTATAACAGCTAAGAGACTGAATCAGTAATCAAATCTTCCCAATAAAGAAAATTCAAGACCTAATCGTTTCCCTGGTGAAATCTTCCAAATATTTAAAGGAGAATTAATACCAATCTGCCTCAAACTCTTCTAAAAGTTTGAAGAGGATGGAACACTTTCTAACTCATTCTATGATCCCAGTATTACCCTGATACCAAAGCCAGATAAAGACATCACAAGAATATGAAATTACAGACCAAAATACCTGATGAATATAGATTCAAAAAACTCAACAATGTACTAGCAGACCCAATTCAACAGAATATGAAAAGGATTACATACTATGACCAAGTGAAATTTATTCCAGGAATGTAAGGGTGGTTCAACATAAGAAAATCAATCCATATAATACATCACATTAATACAAGAACAAGACATGACCATATCAATTGATGTAGAAAAGACATTTGAGAAATCCACCATGATAAAAACACTCAGAAAAGTAGGAATAGAAGGAAATTTCCCTAACATGATAAAGAACATTAATGAAAAACACACAGCGAACATAGTATTCAATGGTGAAAGGATTAAAACTTTTCCCCTAAGATCAGGAACAAGGCAAGGATGTCTGTTTCACCATTGCTACTCAGCATTGTATTGGAGGTTCTAGCCAAAACAGTTAGACGATAAAAAGAAACAAATTGGAACGGAAGAGTTATAACCATGTCTATTCACAGGTGACATGATGAATATATAGAAAATCCCAAAGAACCCACGCAAAAAGCTATTAGATCTAATAAATTAATTCAGTAAAGTAGCAGGGTATAAATGAACATAAATGAAATAAAAGAGTTGTGACTCTACACACCAGCAATGATCAATCTAAAAAAAAAATTTAAGAAAACAATTCCTTTAACAATAACATTTAGAAGACTAAAATGCACAGGGATAACCAGGATGATGAATGAGTTTTGCACTGAAAAGTACAAAGCATTGCCAAAAGAAATTGAAGAAGACCTAAATAAATGGAAAGACACCCTGTGTTCATCATAGGAAAATGATATTGTTAAGATGTTAATACTATTCAAAGTGTTCTACAGATTCAGTGTAATCCTCATCAAAATTCTAGCAGCTTTGTTTCTGCAGAAATGAGGGCTTATCCTCAAATTCATATGGAGTTGCAATGGGCCCTGCATCGCAAAAGCAATCTTGAGGAAGAAAAATAAATTTGGAAGACTCACTTACTACAAAGCTACAATAATCAAGACAGCGTGGTACTTGCATAACCATATACATAGAGATCAATGGAACAGAATTGAGAGTTCAGAAATAAACCCATAAATCTATGGCCAATTGATTTTTGACAAGTGTGCCAAGTCCATTAAATAGAGAAAGAATAGTATCTTCAACAGATGGTGCTGAAACAACCGGATATACACATGCAAAAGAATGAATTGGACTACTACCTACCACCATATATAAAAATTAATTCAAAATGCATCAGCGTCCTAAATATAAGACATAAAACCACAAAACTTAACAAGATAACATACGGTTCATTCTTTTTTTTAAAGTAATTTTATTGGGATTATAATGGTTTATAACATTTTGTAATTTCGGGTGTACATTATTGTTTATCAGTTTCTGAATACACTTCATCATACTCACCCCAGTAGTCTAATTTTTATCCATCACCATACGTGTGTGCCCTTTTGTCCCTTCCCCCACCCCACAACCCCCTTCCCCTCTGGTAACCACTAATCTGTTCTCTTACCCATGTATTTGTTGTCTTCTACATATGAGTGAAATCATGCAGTATTTGTCTTTCTGTCTCTGGTTTATTTTGCTTAACATCACACCCTCCAGGTCCATCCGTGTTGTTGCAAATGGGACAATTTTGTCCTTTTGTATGGCTGAGTAGTATTCCATTCTATATATATATACCATGTCTTCCTTATCCATTCATCTGTAGAAGGGCACTTGGGTTCTTCTCATATCCTGGCTATTGTGAATTGTGCTGCAATGAACATAGGGGTGCATAAATCTCTGGGTCATTGATTTCAAATTCTTTGGATAAATACACCGTAGTGGGATAGCTGGATCATATGGTATCTCTATTTTAAATTTTTTGAGAAATCTCCATACTGATCTCCATAGTGGCTCCACTAGTTTGCACTCCCACCAGCAATGTATGAGCATTCCCTTTTCTCCACATCCTCTCCAACATTTGTTGTTTTTTGTCTTGGTAATTATAGTCTCTCTGACCAGTGTGAGGTGATATCTCATTGTAGTTTTGATTTGCGTTTCCCTAATAATTAGTGATGTTGAGCATCTTTTCATGTGTCTATTGGCTATCTGTATATCTTGCTTGGAAAAATGTCCTTGTGACTTTGAATGTAGCAATGAATTCTTAGATATGACACCAAAAGCATGAAATAAAATAGATAAATGGGCTCTGGCCAAATTAAAAACTTTTGTGTCTCAAAGGAAGTGAAAAGACAACCTAAAAAACTGGAGAAAATATTTGAAAATCATGTATCTGATAAGAGTTCAATATCCATAATATATAAAAAACTCCTATAACTCAACAACAAAAAGAGAACCCAATTGAAAAATGAACAAAGAACTTGAATAGACCTTTCTCCAATGAAGATATACAAATGACCAATAAGCACATGAAAAGATACACAGCATCATTAATCATTATGATAATGCAAATCAAAGCCACAATGAGGGGCTAGCCCCATGGCCCAGTGGTTAAGTTCAGTGTGCTGTGCTTTGGCAGCCCACATTTTGTTCCCAGGCACAAACTTACACCACTCCTTGGCAGCCACACTGTGATGGCAACCCACATACAAAATAGAGGAAGATTAACACAGATGTTAGCTCAGGGTGAATCTTCCTCAGCAAAAAAAAAAAAAAAAAAAAAAAAACCCACAATGAGATACCCTTTCATTCCTTCTACCATGGCTATGATAAAAAAAAATAAAAAATAACATAGTGAGGATGTGGAGAAATTGAAATTCTCATACATTTCTGGTGAGAATGTAAAATGGTGCAGCTGCTGTGGAAAACAGCTTGGTACTTCTTCAAAAAGCTAAACATAGAATTACCATATGATCCATCAATTCTATTCCTTGGTATATACCTCAAAGAATCTTAAACAAGGACTCAAAGAGGTACTTACTTTTACGTTGATGTTCATTGCAGAATTATTCACAATAACCACAAGTTGGAAACAACCCAAGAGTCCATCAACAGATGAATGAAGAAACAAAATCGAGTACATACATGCAATGGAATATTATTCAGCCATCTAAAGAAATGAAGTTCTCATACATGCAGCATCACAGATAAACATTGAAAATGTATGCTAAGTGACATAAGCCAGACACAAAAGTGACAAATATTTTATGATTCCACTTATATGAAATATCTAGAACAGGCAAATTTATAGTGACAGAAAGTAGATTAGTGGTTACCACCACCTGCGGGAGGCAAGGGTGGGAAATCATTGTGTAAGGGTTGCAAAGCTTCTACTCGGGATAATTAAAACATTTTGGAAATTTATGGTGGTGATGGTCATACAACATATAATATAATGAATATAATTAATGCCATTGAATTATACACTGAAAATGGCAATATACATATATTCCATAAAACAATCTAGAATTCTGAGGAAAAGAGGGCATTAGGTAAAATTAAGGAAATCTAAAGAAAGTATGGACTTCAGTTAATTTTAAAGCATCAATATTGCTTAATTAATTGTGACAAACAAATATACTAATGTTAGATGATAATAATAGGGGGAACTGGATGTGGTGTATAGGGAATGCTCTGTACTATCTTTGCAATTTTTCTGGAAATCTAGAACTATTGAAAAATAAAGAATTTTTTTAAAGATTTTTTTTTCCTTTTTCTCCCCAAAGCCCCCCAGTACATAGTTGTATATTCTTCGTTGTGGGTCCTTCCAGTTGTGGCATGTGGGACACTGCCTTGATGAGCAGTGCCATGTCTGCGCCCAGGATTCGAACCAACGAAACACTGGGCCGCCTGCAGCAGAGCGCGTGAACTTAACCACTCCGCCACAGGGTCAGCCCTAAGAATTTATTTTTTTAAAAAGATCATTACTATGGGAGAGGATCTGGACAATCTATTTAAAGAAAAATAATTTTTAATAGTATAGACACAGAAATACAGATATGTAAAATGTTAAGTCCCGAAATAGACCCAATTACAAATAGTAGTGTGGCATCTCATAATAAAAATGACCATTTATTGGGTGTCTTTCATATGTCAGACATTTTATTTACATAACTCTCAGTCCTCACAATGACCTTGCAAGTCAAGTATTACATGGTCACAATTTATAGACAAGAAGGTTGTGGTTCCGTGAGATTAAATAACCTGGCCAAATAACCTGGCACAGCTCGTAAGTAACAGAACATGAATTTAAAACCAAGTGCATATGATTCTAAGACCTGTGATCTTTAAGGATTTTAAAAATTACTAGAAGGTAACTAAATAGTCTAAATATGCTTCGTAAATGCAACAACCTATATTCTATCTGGATTAGACACAATTCATCAAATTATAGACAAACATAAAATAGATTAGAATATTTATCATATTTGTGCAAAAATGATTTATCCCTGAAGTGATAGACATTGCAAAGGATAAACTGCCATGTTTGAATATAAAAATAAGAATTAAATAATATAAAAATAAGCTCGAAATTGTGGAAAACATTTGCACTGCTTACAATACAGTGTTTGCCTTGATGATATATCAAGAACGTATTGAAATTTATAGGAACAACCTAAAGTTCTCAATAGAAAAACGTACAAAGAATTTGAACAGATATTTTCCATAATAGAAAATTAATGATTGAACATGAAGGAAAATGTGAATCCTCACTAAGAGTAATCTAACTGAAGTCGTCTTGATATTTTATGAAAGCACAAACCTATTTATAATGATAACAACCAGTGCTGGTAAGGTGTTAATGTACTTTAACTTGAGTGGCATTACAAATTGGAATAAGCTTTTTAGAAAGCAATAGGGCAATGTGAACTGTGTGCTACAAAATATATACACCGTTTTACCCAGTAACCCCACTGCTAAGTATTCTCTTAAGAAAATAATTTAACAATAGAAAAAAAAGTGCATTAAAACATTCATTGAAATGTTTACCTATAGAAGAAAGTATCAGACATAATTAACCATTTATTTTTAGTGAAATGATTTAATAAATTTTGGTATATCAGTGACAAATAAAAATGGCAAGTAACAGGATATATTGGAGTATATGAAGAAGCCATTTTGTGTGAACCTAATTCAGCCAGACCTTGTCTTTCCAAAAGGGCCTGACCGAGGCCGTTGAGCGTGCATTGTATATCTGCTTTAGACATTCCCTATGGCAAGAGCAAAAGGCCCTTGAGATAAAGGTGCAACTTCTCTCCCCCTCCCAACGTTGGCGTCTCCTTAAAGATTAAGCATCTTTCTTTAGGCTGGGAACCGATTGCAGTGCTCATCTGTGACCGCCCAGCCTGAGGCAACGCACCTGCCACCCCGCAGCATTCACTAAGACATCAGACCTATCTGCGGTTTCCATCAATCGCTGTGCTGACAGAGCAGCCTCATGACTATTGTAAAAGGGACATTTCAATCATATGTGAAACATACTCTTTGAGGGTATATAACCACCCTGTGTACCCCCACTTCTTTGGAGTGCTCTGTTCCTTTGTGGAAAGACTCTCCTGGGTTATAATCCTAAGATTTAAGCTCAGAATAAACTCACCCCAATTTTCATTTATAGATTGGTTATGGATTATTTTTGTCAACAGTTCTTGGCATAGTCGGCAGGATTTCAGAGAAACCCACCGGAGGCCACCTGGAATCTACACTGAAACAGCATTTGGTACAAATAAGGGCCCATTGAGCCCCCTGGATCACTGCATTCTTCAGGTGACCTTGGTGAGTTCTCCTGAAACCCGGACCTCCTTACTTTAAGTTGACGGTCCAAGAGTTTATATGAGCTGGGTAAGGTCTTAAGAGTAGAGGTTTTAGGGGGTACCGGTACATTTCCTAGGTGGAGAAAAACCTAGAGAGAATTCCTAAGCCACGGGAGCTTAGAGGAGCTTGGAGTGAGCTGGGTTGGTTGTCCTTTTAATTTGGCTTTAAATTGGAAAGAATTGTGTTTATAAAGTCTGAACAAACTGCTTGATAGAGAAATGAAAGACTGAACGTGTTCAGCTCTGAAGAAAAGGGACACTTGCTCCTCCTGGCCTTTACCAAAAGGTGCCCTTAGGTGACTAAGGACCTCAGCGGGAGTGTCAGAGGATTAATCCTCATGACGTGCAGTGGTCCCATAGGGAACTCCACTCATTCACAGTAATTAATTGCAGGCTCATCCGGGGATGCGCACATAAGAGCTGGTCACTGACACTCCGAGCACCACGGTGGTTTTAGACTGCCAGAGGAAAAACCGAGGCACATAAGAGAGTGTGTACGACCTTTCTATAGGGAGTAACACTCACAAGCAGCACACTTCTGACCCACTACACTGTCCTTAGAAGTTGTTCAGACTTTATTTAAAAAAAAAAAACAGACAAACAAAAAGAAAATGGGAAAACCATGCTTTTAAAGCCGGCCAGCTCCCTGATGGACAACCTCCCAATGGAACTCCAGCTGGTTTCCTGTATGGAAACAATGCTTGCAAGTATCTAACAAAATGGGAAGGATTAACTAAGAATGACTTAAGTGGCCAAAGTGGGGAACGTTCGATATCTCAAAGCTACTGTATTTGCTCACACAAGGAGAAAGAGCCGGCTCTAAAACTAAAGCAAAAGAATGGGAAGCTTATTACGATTGACATTTAGAGGCTTCAAAACGTAATAACAATAAAGTGAATTCTTTACAGGAGACTAACCTTAAATTGGCAAAGGTTGTATCTGAATTAACAAAGGATAAGAAGTCAGAAACCGTCCCAGCCCGTTTATCCCTTCCATCTCCTCTGCAGCTGCCTTTGGAATCTCAGAGCTCATCTCCTTCTTCTTTTCTAAAGAGCCCTATTCCATTGACTTAAAGTAAGCGCTTACAAAAGGTTTTTCTGAATAGAACTAACCCAAATGTCTTCATCTCTCTTAGAGTTACAATGGCCATTTTCATCTCCTTTTGAGCTTTGCAACCGGGAAGCAAAGAAATCTTTAAAGAGTCAAAGGCTCCACCCCTGGAAGCCCCAACTTTGGGTTTCTGGGCCTGATCACCCCAGCAACCCTAAGTGGGGTGCCCTCTCTTGACAGTTGACTCATTGAGTATTTTAGTCACCTACTGAGTCAGTTATGAGGGTAGGAGACCTGTAATTTATTCTGTGAACTGTCCTTCTGGGGTCGTGTGCCCAGCCTAGGAACTGTTGTGTGACTCTTAACTTGATAACCCTCTGGAAGAGGCCATGAGGGCGAGGTCTGATCTCTTCTTTTCTTTTCTTTGTCTGTTTTGCCATCATCTCTTCTGTTGTCACCTAGTCAGGCTGGACCTGACCAGAACCTGGACCTTCTGTAAAATTGAAAACTTGAGGGGTTTCTCTGTGCCTTTATGATGCAGTTGGACAGGTAGATCAACCTAGAATGTCATTCGAGTTACAGTCCAGTTTCTGGGAAATCAAGAGAAACTGTCCTTAGAAAATCCTTGCAAGACTGGAAATACTGCTCTAGAGGCAGTTCAGATTCCACCCAGTGCCTTTATCTCGAAAAGGATTAGCATCTCCCCTCTCCAGGAACTACTACCTAGCCCATCACTAATTCCTAAGACTGAAGAAAAACAAAAGGGGGGGGGGGAACAGCTTGCAAATTCTTTTCAGTAACAATCTTGAGTTCTGCTAAGTTAAGTGATAAAAATCTGAGTATCTGGGTAATTTTTGGATTGGATAGAACAAACGTTGCTAAACATCTAAGTTTATCTACTTTTGGTTTTTATTGCAGAGATGCTAAAAGTCTTTGGGTCTTTTACTGTAAAGTGATGTGTTTCTAGAAATTCTGAAGTGTTTAGAATGCTGATATAAAAGACAATTCATAATTGCTTACCTTTTGTCCGTTAATGGTTAAAAGTTCTAATTAACATATATAATTAAAGCTATTGGAAATTAATAAGGAAAACAGTTCTGCATTCAAGGAAAGTTAAAATGTATGTTTTCAGTAAAGAAGGTATAAAGAATGGAAGTATTTTTGTTTGTTCGGTTAAGAAAGATAAATTTGTCCTAATGTACTAGAAGGGAAGAAAGCAAGCATGGGACAAATTCTGAATGCAAAAGAAAGTTATGGAAGGTTTGTGAAAGAAATTCTGAAAAGTTTTGTCCCTGGTCAAGTTGGTTAAGATTGAAATGAATCTAATTAAGTAAATGGGTTTTAATATGAAAAAGTAGACTGGTACAAAAATTAGAATTTGGCTCTCTCTCTTAAAAGGATAATTTTCTTAAACTCTTAGTCTGCTCTGGATAAAGAGATTATAAAAGGTTTTTCCTTCTGAGTAAGTTTACAAAGACCTATGGTTTGTTGTATCTATGTTTATCTTTCCTAGGTGCAAAAGACAGAGGTCTCTCTATTAAGGTTTTTTTGCTGTTGATACCTAAGCATTGTTTCACAGTAAGCGCTGTTTAAATAAGTGTTTTAAAAACCTTTTGATATTTTTGACAAGCTTCTCTCTCAAAAAAAAAAAATATTCAAGTCCTAAATAAAGGTTTTCCTTTGACCTGAATGAAGGAAGAGAATTTCTCTGAGGATTTTCAGAGGGCCCCTGAGACTTCACAGAGAAATTTGCTCTCTCTTCCTATAAGGTGGAAGATTCTAAACTAAGTAGAATTTGGTATGTTAAATTACATGAGAAGCATTGTCAGATAAGCGATGATAATCTTTCTTAGTTGGTATTATGTGGGTAAATGTTACTGATATAAGTGTTTTGAAAATTACATAACATTCCTAAAATTCTGATCTGTCCTGGTTATCAGTCATAATTCTAATTATTAGTTTAGGGTGTTGTATATCACAGAAATAATAAGTTTCTCTGTCAATTGCCATTTTTAAGTCTTTCGTTGTTTACAGTCAGTTGTTTTACTCTGATGCTTTTTGCTTTTGCAAATAGGTCTTATCTTCAGAGGAATTCATGGAAAGGACTCTGACACTTACTCTGGAATACAGGTTTCTGACAAACTTTCAGATCATAGAACTGAACTGGGTAAGAAATTACAGAAATCTAACGGAGAAACTGATGACCTCCTAAAACTGCTAACAGAAGATTAAGATCAAGAACCGGTTATACAGGACTGAATGAACTGAGGATGATTATAATTTTTTTTACGACTTTTGTTTGAAATATTGTTTCTGATGTGTTGTTTTGTTTTCTCAGATTTAAGGAAATCTTTTCTCTTATGTTAACTATGACTTACAGCAATTAGTGAAATTATACCTTTGTGAGCAAAACTGAAACATTTGTCTCTTTCTCCCTACCTGATCCCTCCAGAATTTGGAAACTCTTTGTGAGTGAGTATGGTTATTTCGCGGCAATATAGTTATTTGCATAAGTTCAATAAGAATCTCTTCTCCTTATAACAGGACACATTTGTTATCTTACCTAAACCTTGACTGGAATGTCATATTTGAGAGAAACATACAGACTCAGATATGACAATACTGCCTCTGAGGAATAAGGTTGACTTTCTGGAAATAAAGCCACTTGGAATATGGGCCTGGTACCTTGCTTTACAGAGAGAGATTCCAGCAATCTTACCTGGTAAGTAAGGAAGCTTGCTTATCTGGCAGGTGCAAGGAACCTCGGAATATTTTGGGGGACCTCAAGAAGAGAGGAATCCACCCAAATCTAAGGTATTGCAGGCAAGGCCTGATGGCACAAATCCTTGGTGTGGCTTTCCTGGCCTCGAGAAGTCTTTAAGGTTCAATCTGAGATTCCTCATAAAAAATTCCAGCAAAGCAGATTTAAGAGCCTATATGATGAATTGCTATTCTTGCTGCACTTATGTAAATAATTGGGCTAAGTTTATTGAAACTAAACTTATATTGCAAACCAATTAGTCTTAATTTGACTATCTTTGGTAAAAATGAGGGTGATTTTAGAGAGAATAAGTATGTTTCAGTGAAAAAACTATAATGCACATTTGTAGATATTAGATCCTAGTTCTGTTAATTGTCTTTGAGGCTTTTTCTACTTGTGAACTGGACTGGATCCTGAATTCTTCTACTGAAATATCTGGTTACAAGCCTCCAAACTAATGTTTTCAATTTTTACCTCATTTTCATTTGGAATCATTGAGAATTGAACATGCTCTTTTTCCTGAAACCTTGCAAACTGAAGCTGAACGACTTGATAGAAACTTGAGAGATTCCTGTCTGTTGCTGTGTAAGCTGTAAGCCACTCAAAAAGATACCTGAATGCCCGATGACATCATCAGAGACATTTCAAGCTGCAAAAGATGCTTTGACTCTGACATCTAGAAGTCTTCTTGACTGCCTGCTCCCTGGACACAGGAACTAATTTATAATTTGCTCCAACCATTAATCTTGTTACCTTGCTTCCAACATCACAAAGGAGAGAAGACCACGACTGCATTCTATTGTTTAATTTGGTTTACAAATGAGTCACACTTAAATGATAAACAAGGATGGTTATCAAGCTGGATATGCTGTCCAGCCTCAAGAATGCCTGCTGCTTCCCATTAGCTCTGCTAACCCAGTAAAAGATTTCCTCTACAGGCTCAAGAAATTGCCATGGAACAAGAGAAGCAGATATGGCAGTCAAAAGGGAGACTTTTTGACGCCCCCTCGCAGATGTGGTTTGGGCCCAATAAGAAACCTATAGCACCTGTTGGAGCACAATTGGCACAGCTCCAGCATATACACCAATTAACCCATTTGGCACCTGAAAAGATGATTTTATGGGGAAAAACCCACTTCATGGGTCACAAGGCCACTTTCCCCTTCCTAAGGGACACTTTGAGGTATGGCAATTGGACTTTGTCCAAATGCCACCATCTCAAGGAGATAAATACATCTTGGTAATGATTTGCATGTTTTCACATTGGATTGAGGCCTTTCCTTGCAGAAGAACAACGGCTTCAACAGTAGGTAAATTACTATTAGAGAGAATAATTCCTGTTTGGGGAATTCCTACTGAGTTACATAGTGACCGGGGAACTCTTTTCATGGGACAAATAATTAAATCTATTTGTAATATTTGGCCAATAATGCAACATTTCCATTGCGCTTACCATCCCCGATCCTCAGGAATGGTAAAACTAATGGCACGACTAGAACTTAATTGGCAAGCTTTCAGAAGCATTTACTCTCTCACGGCCAAAAGCTCTTGTGCTAGTGCTCCTTAATCTTAGATCTATACTTTTTGTAAACATCGGCTGTCTCATTTTGAAATAATAATAAAACAGCCTATGCAATTAGATGAAGAAATAAATGAATCAGCTTTTCTTAAGGGATATATTACATTGTTGTCACGGTCTTATTGAGGTACTTAAAGTAAAATGAAAGATTGGTAGCTGATTCTTTCACAGAGCTCCCAGAACTTAAGGATCATGGACTATAATCTGAAGAATTTATTTATTGAAAGAGACATCAAATAAGACTGTTTTCAGCCCTGTTGGAAAGGACCATACCAGGAGGAGAAGAAGATGACATCTGTTGTAGACAGCTGTCCCAAGACTCCAGACCAGGCCTGTATTCCCAACCTTCTATCTCCTCATTTAAACATTTGCTATGCTTAAACTGTATACTTATTTTATAATTTGTTTGAAATGCTATCACACTTAAAGTGATTAATTTGGAACAGACTGGTCTTGAAGGCCAGGCATTTATCGAGTGACTCCTAATGGAACTCACTGGTTATGTGGAAGAAATCTTTGGCCTTGGCTACTGCCTGGATGGCTAAAACGTTGCACCCTGAGTTTCCTTTAAAAGCAGGGAAGGAGTCAGGCTGAATTAAAACCTGTTGCCAATCTCCCTTTCTTTAAGGCCAGATGGACTTGTACAGTGTTCCACTGGTATGGCTATATTCACAGCTATATTTGCTCCTTCTTTGGAGCTAAAAGATGGCACTATTACATATGGAACCTCTGACTAAATTTACTCAAGAAGCCCTTAATGATAGTCAAGCAGGAATAATCTTATTTAAATACTGAAATATCTTTAATGAGAAGGGCTGCCCTTCAAAATAGAATGACGTTAGGTATTCTTACTGCATCCCAAGGTGGTACATATACAGTCATTCAGACTGGATGCTGTGCTTTTATACGTGATTAACCTTCCAATGTGTCATCTCTACTAAAACACATGAAGAAGCAAGTGGATGCCTTATGCAATCCGACACCCAGTCTTGAATTGTTTGGTTAGCTCCCTTCTGGTATCAGTACCCTTTTCCGATCCAGATTGGAATTCCTATTTCTACTACTTCTTGGAATTCTCGTACTAGTCATAATATTCAAACTAATTGTTGTTTTCTTTACTCAGTGTTGTAAGAGTAGCAGACAACCTAGAGTAATGATTGCTCGATGGCTTGAGATGGTTGATCTGTCTTAAAACCCTGGACAAGTTTCCTTTTCTGATAGGGACTATGACTAAGAAGTCATTTCAGACTAATCCTTTTAAAAATGTTGAGCTATTATTGTTACTGTACTTGTTCTATAATCATATACAATGTAAGTGTGAAGTGTCATAGAAAAGCGCATATAGAATGTTTGTGCAGCAATCTAAATTAATTACATAACATATGAAATGCTTCCTCTGTTAATAAATATACTTCCATGCTTGTCCACTATTTCCCCCCAACGTGGACGACTAGGCAAATAAATGAGATAAAACCCTAGCACTGAGGGACATGATGGACCCAGGGCAGGCAGCAACCACCCTGGCGCCAAGGGGCAATATTTTGATCATCAATGCTTTCTATTGAAAGATTAGAGATCAAAAGGGGGAAATGACAAATAAAAATGGCAAGTAGTAGGATATATTGGAGTATATGAAGAAGCCATTTTGTGTGAACCTAATTCAGCCAGACCTTGTCTTTCCAAAAGGGCCTGACCGAGGCCGTTGAGCGTGCATTGTATATCTGCTTTAGACATTCCCTATGGCAAGAGCAAAAGGCCCTTGAGATAAAGGTGCAACTTCTCTCCCCCTCCCAACTTTGGCGTCTCCTTAAGGATTAAGCATCTTTCTTTAGGCTGGGAACCGATTGCAGTGCTCATCTGTGACCGCCCAGCCCGAGGCAACACACCTGCCACCCCGCAGCATTCACTAAGACATCAGACCTATCTGCCGTTTCCATCAATCGCTGTGCTGACAGAGCAGCCTCATGACTATTGTAAAAGGGACATTTCAATCATATGTGAAACATACTCTTTAAGGGTATATAACCACCCTGTGTACCCCCACTTCTTTGGAGTGCTCTGTTCCTTTGTGGAAAGACTCTCCTGGGTTATAATCCTAAAATTTAAGCTCAGAATAAACTCACCCCAATTTTCATTTATAGATTGGTTATGGATTATTTTCATCGACATCAGCATGTCAAAAGAGAAGGTACATTAAAATACTTAAATTAATACATTAAAATAATCATCGAGACTGTGAAATTATGCAAATAATTATGATATAACATTAAGAGAAAATAATAGAACAGAAACTGATGAGTAAACAATGAGTAAAATGATGTAAAAATATCTCAATGTGAAAGGCAATCTGCATGAACAAAAACAGTTGCTGTGTTAAAATGTTAGGATTATGTGTTCTTTATTATTTTTTTTACTATCTTGAATGCCAATTTTTGTGAAACTGACGTGTTATATTCTTTTAATTATTCCTAATCAACTCAGAGATTAAACTTACAGTTACAGCTTGAGGGTACCCAACTAAGGGGAAAGGAAGGACAAGGAGGCTGAGAACCATCTAGGAGCTGATGACAGGAGTCTCTGGGCTATCATTAGGGGCAAGGGTACAGTGAACTGAGAAGAGTTGAGAGCTGGGATAAAAAATTGCTGAAAGAATGTTAGAAGAAGAGCTCAACTACCAATGGGACGGAGAACCCCTAATGTCATACTTTGGCTTCTGTGTCAATTTTTTCAAAGATTTCTCTTGGCTTGTTCTCAGAAAAGAACCCTGATTGAGTGAAGAAACTACTAAGAATATAACTGGTGTTTATTGGTCCTAGAAAATCAAGTTAGAAAAATAAAAGGCATGAGGTTAGTTATATCTTCTTGTCCAAGACATAGATGTATACGGATTAATTCTTTAAAAAGTCAGGGACAGAGTGAAAAAGACTACCAAGACCGTGGTGGCTAACATTTAGAGTTTACAGTGGTTTCTTGTTATGTTTTGTTTGGTTTGGCTTGAGTTTTACTTTCAAGTTCTTTTTGGTAGCCAGTCTACATTCTAAATAAAGTCCGAATGCATTGATGCATGAACATTTCTCTGCAGCCTAATGAAAACATGTTACCAAAGTGCCTTGTTGTAGCATTGAAATTTATCTTGGGTAATAAGGGGCACAGAAATGAACTGCTATTTCAGCCCCTGAGGCAAAGCAGGGAAGCTGAGCGTCAGAAAAACCCATTAAGAAATGCACGCTGTAGTATCATAACTTCAGCATGTTTTGAAATTGTCAAGTTGTATCATGAGGGCATGCGCTGATCAGAAGTAGCACTGGCAGGCCCAGAGTATTAGCTGTGACAATCATGTACTAGTTCTTATACCCTAATCAATTAGGCAAATTTTTAATTAGTCCTAATTGTTTTATTATGGTTCCTAGCAAGCAACAACACAGCAGCCAGAAATCCCCAGTCTAATTGAGTTAATCAGTTTCTCGATAATCTTTCTTGAGATTTTTAGAGTAAACTAACATTCAACTCACCTAAATAAGTATAGAAGCTGCACCCTGCGAAAGGTTAACACTTTCATGTCAGAGTAAAACTTCTGAAATACCACTTGGTAAATCAATGGGTTGTTCCTTTAAATGCCCAGGTTCTTCTTTACATTTAAATCTTCAATAATATTTATCAATAGTGTGGCAGAGGAGTTTAGGAGTGAAGAAGAGGAAGAAAAGGGTAACATATAAACCTGAAACTTTAAGAGTTACTGCCTACCTCTGGATTATAACAGTTGAAAATGAGGGTTTTTTCCAATCACAATAAAAATTATTTCAAGAACAGTAAACTTTGAAAAACTGGCTTTCCTCTGAATTATTTTGGAAAATTTCTTTTGAAAAGAAGAAACATCATGTAACTATTAGATTATTAATGGCTTTAGCACCTTCATCAATACATCTAGAAAATGCGTTGTGATTAAACAAGCATTACTCTGAATGTAATATTCTGGAGAAGGGGAAGCCAACTCATTAATTTTTCTGAGCTCAATTTTACAATTTAAAATTCTGAAATTCTGGTATAAACCAATTAATGACAAAATTTTAACAAATTTGTGACTACTAGGATGGACAATGAATTTGCTAAAATTCATTTCTCAGACAAATTACATTGAGAAGATCATTTCCCCATGGGCCAATTTTGTGGTTATGTCTGTTTGAATCCAAGAGGAAAAGCATTGGCCAAAGCATTTATAAGTCTCTTCAACTTATTGCAAAGATTTGAAGAAAGATACAAGATAAAAATAAATAAGTAATGCATACAAATAAGAATATACTTGTTCTAACAGAAATATGGGACACAATTCAGTATTTTTTTCTCTCTCTCTCTCTTTTTTTTGGGGGGGGGGAAGATCAGCCCTGAGCTAACTACTGCAAATCCTCCTCTTTTTGCTGAGGAAGACTGGCCATGAGCTAACATCCATGCCCATCTTCCTCTACTTTACATGTGGGATGCCTACCACAGCATGGCATGCCAAGCGGTGCCATGTCCGCACCCAGGATCCGAACCAGCGAACCCCGGGCCTCTGAGAAGCGCAACGTGTGCACTTAACCACGGCGCCACAGGGCTGGCCCCACAATTCAGTACTTGACAAGTATTTTGGCTGAGTAATCTATTAGCACTATTAGAGTAACGAAAGTTAGCTTTTGTAGCTCATATTGGTCCATATGTTCTCATAGGGAAAGTTATTCCTTCAACATTCATTATATAGTTCTTTGATAAAATTTTATCATTTCATAAATTACTATACTAATTTAGAGCGATAAATCCTACATTAATTAATATGGCTTCCCCAAAGTGTTAAATATTTCTCCAGTGTATATTAGCATATACGATGTGCTACAAACTAAATGATGTATATATAGATAAGGGGAAAAAAACTGACATTCTTTATAAAACCAAGTATAATTTTGAGTTGTTTCAGATTTATTTCTAGTTTTGAAAACTAAGAATTATGATGTATTATTTTCAAATATAATGCAAAATTATTTATCAATGTGACTCTAGGAAAGAGGAATATAAGGAAGAAATTTGCCTGCCCCTTTAGGAAAATAATAGTAACAAGAACAGCTATTATTTCTCAAATATTCATGCTGGCTTCACAAGCACTATGCTGGGTATTTTGAATATATTATCTTATCTAATCCTCAAAAAATCTGGTGAGGTAGGTAAATTGCCCACATTCACAGATGACCAAACTCATTTAGCAAATCCACACTGCTTATATTTTTTATTATTCCCATGTTCCACCCCTAGTCATTTCCAAAGACTACTTATACAGTCAAATCAGAAAATTGAGGCACATTTATATTTAAAATAATGTCTTAATCTAAGTTATTTATGGATTATAGGAAGATAAGAAAATCTCTTTTAGGAATGAAAGTTTTATTTCTTACAAGTCAGAGAAGTTAATAAATTTTGATTTATATTTTTAAAAAGCTATTAATAAGACACAGAGTTATATGAAGTCCTTTCTTTAGAGTGAGAAACAAACCATATCCCTGTACTCTTCAGAAATTCTCATCCCCCAAATTAAGGGAAATATTTCACTTCTGCCTGTTAGCAAAACAAAACTTCTATAATAATGCTGTTATGATCACACCTTTGAAGCAGGGCAAATGTTTGAGTGCAACCATTAGGTATGGTATTTTAGTAATACAAAGATTATAAAGACAGAATTTTACAAAGTTGGCTTCGAATCTTGTTTTGTAATCTTTGTACATTTTTTTTGCATCATTATTTCTAATCGTCCTATTTTAGTTGTGCATATCAGCATTCAAGACTTTCAATGCCAGAGTTTATCGTTATCCCAGCATGCAAAGTAAAATTCAGAAAAGAAGAAAATCAAAACAAAACGATGATTCAGATTCTAAAATGTATGACGTTATCCATTTATCCAGCCTCAAAAAAGTATGGCTTTCATTATTAGGTTACAATGGATCAAGATTTGTGTTCACACTAATGTTGCCCTCATTTCCATTTATATTAAACTGGTATTTGTTTTTTTAAAGGAGGCACATGAATGAACAGAGCCTTCCCCAATCTCTGTTTGTTCAGCTTGTAACATGCACAATAGCAAATTCAATCTTGTTAAGAGGCTTATTCCTCCATTGTAGAACTTACTTGAATTGCAAGAAAGTTTGAATTTGCATAGGTTATGTGTTTGTGTGGAAGAATGAATTGAAGTTCTCTAAGGACTTTATTTTTCTTTTTCAAAAATAAATTGCTTATGACCACTTAATTTCAAGCATCTTTTGCCCATTCCATTACTCAGTTTGAGGAAAAAATCTCCATTTCAATAACAGGAAAGTCAAGTTCATTTGAAAAAATAACACCTGAAATGTCAATGAAATTATGCCTCCTAAAATTCACAAGGACAATTTCTCACTCAGGTAAGTTCCTTAAGTTTTCTTTGATGAAGCATAATTTAGTCTAAGTCAAGTAACAAGGCATTGGGCACATAGCCATATGGTCCCTTTGTTAGCAAACTGTGTTTTGACACACATATAAAGTTATTTTACCAAAGATCTTTTCCATTAAAAATTCATTACAATCAAAGAAGAAGAAACTGTCATCAACCAACACACGAAAATAGTTCTAATTAAATTTTGGTCACATTTCAGGCATGTAGATCACTTTGTTAACTTATGGTCAAATGTGGACAACTGAGTGACTACTGTCTTTACTGCACTGCATTAGATGATGTGGTAAGATATAGTAGCTGCTGTTGGTCACATAGGAGAGAAAGCTATGGAACACAATCAATCATACACACACACACACACAGCTCGAAAGATTGGGGGGAATATGTTTCAATGGAAAAATAGCATTAGAAAAGGAGTCAAAGGACAATTTAACTCTGGCCCTAGCACTTATTAACTGTGATGTTGGCAAGCTGCTTAGCCTTTCTACTGAGCTTCAGTTTCCACCTTTACAAAAAATGAGAAAATAATCTGAAATAATCTGTTTTATATTAAAGGAGACTAAAGATACATGCAACTAAATGTAATGGGTAATCTTCAATTTGGTCTTGGACATTAGGAGGACAAGGGCAACAAATGAATAAGGTGATTGTTAATTTCCAAATTTTCATAATTGCACTGTGGTTATGTAAGGCAATGTCTGTTTTTTTGAGAGGGGAGGGAATTGCCACTGAAGTATTTAAAGGTAAACAGGCATCATGCATTCAATTTACTCTAAAATGTTTCAGAGAGAAGGAGAGAGAAAGACCTAGTGCCTAAGCAAGTATGACCATTAGCATTTGGGGAATCTGGGTGAAGGACACAATGCAATATTTTGTACTATTTAATTAATTTATTCTTTTCTAGTTTCTTAAGGTGGAATCTGAGGTTGTTGATTTGAGACCTTTCTTTCTGATATAATTATTTAGTGCTACACATTTCCCTTTAAGCACTCCTTTAGTTGTAGCCTACAAAATTACACATGTTGTGCTTTCATTTTCATTCAGTTAAAAATGATTTCCAATCTTTCATTATTTCTTCTTTGGCCTGTGGTTTATTTAGAAGTATGTTAATTAATTTCCAAACAACTGAAAAACTTCTGGACCATATAGCATCATTAACATTTCTGCCAAACATTTAAAGAAGAAACATTGCAATTTTACACATACTCTTCCAGAAGGTTGAAGAAGAAACAGTTCCCAATTCATTCTATGGTGTCAGCATTACCTTGATACCAAAACGATACACATTATAAGAAAAGAAATCCACAGAACAACATTTCTCATGAACATAGATGTAAAATTTATTAACAAAATTTTAGCAAATCATATCCAGAAATACATACAAAGGAGAATATGTTATGGCCAAGTGGGGCATCCTAGATATACAAGGTTAATTTAAGATTTGAAAGTCAATGTAAATTAAGAAATTTAAAAAGAGAAAAAAATATGGTTATCTCAATAGATGCACAAAAAGTATTTGACATAAGCCATCACCCATTCGTGATAAAACTCTCAGTAAAAAGGGAATAGAAAGGAACTTCCTCAACCTTATAATGTACTTCCACAAAAAATCTACAGCTAACATCATGCTTAATTGTAAAAGACTGAATGCTTTTCTCCTAAGATCAGATAACAAAGAAAGAATGTCCACTTTCAATACTTCATTTTATGTTGTACTGAAAGTTCTAGCCAGTGCAATAAGACATGAAAAAGAAATAAATGCATCCATATCAGAAGGGAAGAAGTAAAATTCTTTATTGCCATGCAATCTGTTCATCTATATATAAAATTTTACAAAATCTTCAAAACAGATGCAAGAATTCATAAATAGCCAAGGAAAACTGACTGATAAAAGATCAACAAAAATTAATTTTTATTTTTATACACTAGCAATGAACAATCATAAATTGAAACAAAAACATACCAATTACAATAGGATAGACATACGACATACTTAGTAATAAATTTAACAAAATATGTGCAAGAACTGCAAATTGAAAATTGTAAAACATTTTTGAAAGAAATATTTAAAATATCCAAATAAATAGAGAAAAATACTATCTTCATGGATTAGAAGACTCAATTATTGTTAAAATATTAATTCTCCTCAATTTGATCTATAGATTCAATGCAATCTGAATCAAAATACCAGCAGACTTTTTACAAGAAATTGACAAGTGGATTCTAAAATTCATATCGAAATTCAAAGACCTAAAATAAACATAACATCTTTGAAAAAAAAGAACAAATTTGGAGGACTTACACTACCTAATTTCAGGGTGTCCTATAAAGCTACGGTAATCAAGACAGTATTATATTGAAATAAAGACAGATAAATAGAAGATCAAAGGAACAGAATACAAAGTCCAGAAACACACGCACGCATTTGACTCAATTTGACTTTTGACAAGGCTGTTAAGACAATTAGTTTAAATAGACTTTAAATTAAAGTCTTTTCAACAAATGATATTGGGAAAATTTGATAGCCATATTAAAAAAATAAAGAAAAAGAGAAAAAAGAGCTTAGGTTCTTATCTCACACTCCATACTAAAATTAACTCAAATTAAATTATAGGTTTAACTTTGAGAGCTAAAATTATAAAATTTCTCGAGGTAAACAGGGGACTATTTTAGTAATTTTGACTTTCTTGATTACCACCCAAAAAGTAGGAAGTAAAAAAGGAAAAAGTCAATAAATTTGACTTCGTCATAATTAAAAATTTTTGCTCTTCAAAGGACATTATTAAGAAATGGAAAAGTAAGTCACAGATTGGAATGCAAATCCTAATCCCAATAAAAGATTTGTATCTAGAACATGTAAACAACTCTTATGACTCAATAATAAGATAAAAATCTCAATTAAAAAGCAGCAAATAATTTGAATGGATACTTCTCTAAAACAGATATAGAATGGCAAATAAGCACATGAATTAGTTATCAGTGCAATGCAAAATAAAACCACAATTAGATATTGCTATAGACCTACTAGAATGGTTTGAAAACATCAAAACATAACACATGATTAGGACATTTCCCAAAAGATCTTTGAAAAAAATGAGATCATAGAAACTAATGGAGTGAACTCAAAAGGTTAGATTAATCTATGAAAGAATGTTGTACAGCTTTGTGTACTACAAATATGTAAGGTGATTTTTGTTGTAAGCACACCTGACAATAATTACAATCAGAAATGAAGAATGCTGATGGGGATGCATATTGTTCATTGTTTTCTGCATTCCACATTGCCGTTTATAGAGAGACTACTATTTCAAACAATCATCAAAAGAAATGCCCCGCTGATGTTGGAACAAAAATAAATTGTTCCTAACATGCTCCAACTGTAAGTCATCTCTTTCTTCATCACAGGTTTGTAAAAAGTGTAAAGCTTTCTAAAAGACAGAAATTAGTATGAAAGTCCTCTGCAAAATGCAAAGTATCACACATCTGTAATGTATTATTGTAGGGACAGTGCTGTCCTGTGCAGTGTTTGCTAAACTATGCTCTATGAAACACTCTTCTGGGACATGTCAATAGATGCGTCACAGAAAACAATGTTTCTGGAGTTGGATAAACATGGGAAATGCCATATAACACATTCTCCCTCTTGAAGATTTACAAAACCATTTCACATATTAACCTCTGAGTAGTTCTACAAGAAACAAAGCACTTAAATGCTATTTCACGCAGCTTTCTCATTCCTCTTGATATTCAGTAGTCTTTAAGGGCAAGTACTATTAATGGGGAAAAGACACTGGATTTGGAAACAGACAACCTGTGTTCTAGCTCTGTGGACTTTGACGTGACCTCTTTGAGAGTTAGTCTCTTAGCATGAAAGAAAGCACTAATGATACCTGCCCTAGTGGTCGTACGATTATAAGGTAGAAATGAAGTATATACGTGCAATTACTTTATAACTTATGAACCAATATAAAAAGAGAGCCATTTTTATCATAGCAGATATATATATATATATATATATATATAGTCTTAATCTCTTAGTCTGTTTGGGCTGCTATAACAGACTACTACAGATTGGATGGCTAAACAACAAACATTTATCTCTCACAGTTCTGGAGAATGGGAAGTTCAAGCTTAAGGTGCTGGCAGGGTGCAGTGCTTGGTGAGGGCCTACTTTCTGGTTCATAGATGATCATCTTCTCGCTGTGTTCTGAGAGCACAGAAGGGGTGAGGGAGCTCTCTGGAGTCTCTTTTATAAGGTCACTATTCCCATGCGTGAGGGCTTCATCTTTATGATCTGATCACCTCCCAAAGGCTGTACCTCCTAAAACCACTATATTAAGGTTAGGATTTTAACATGTTTATTTCATGAGGACACAACATTCAGTTCAAAACTGAAAGATAATGTTGTATTATAAAAAACAGCTTGGTTATTTGGATATCAATTTACCTAAAACTTTTCATCTGTTGATGGTGAGAAATACGAACAGTTATGAAATTTCATGAGCTGAAAATCAAAATCTTAAATATAATTTAGAAACAAAAGCAAGAAACATAAAACAGTATATTTTAGTTCAAAATCATCCTAAGTAAAGAATAAGAAAGAACAAATTAAATAGAGGAAGGAAGCGGGGATGGACAGATGAAAAGAAGGAAGGAAGGAGAGAGAAATATTAGATTTGGTTGCTAGGCAATTACAGATCTGTTATCCTTAATTTAAAAAGGTAGTGTTGAGAATAACAAGTGGACAATTTGACCTTCTTCTCAACTTGATTTTTAGAAACAATGAGAAAAGCATCCCTGAAAAGATATCTGCATAACAAACTTTTAAAATGAGATTCTGTCATTGTGAAATGCCACCCTATAATTCCATGTGCTTAAGAGTTAATGTAATCACGAATGTCTAGTTTACTTCCTATACAAGTAGCTTACCCAAATGACAGGGTAGGTTGAGCATAAAGGAAGAGAAATGTAATATAAACAAACTACCTAACAGCTAGCCCTGGTGGTCTAGTGGTTAAGATTTGGTGCTATTGCCACTGCAGCCCTGGATTCATTTCCCCGGACAGGGAACCACACCACCTGCCTGTCTGTTGTCACACTGTGGCAGCTGCGTGTTGCTATAATACTGAAGGCAATGCCACTAGTATTTCAAATACCAACAGGGTCACCCATGGTGGACAGCTTTCAGTGGCGCTTCCAGACTAAGACAGACAGACTAGGAAGAGGGACCTGGCCACCAGCTTCCAAAAAAATTGGCCATGAATGCCCTATGAATAGCAGCAAAGCATTGTCTGATATAGCACCAGAAGGTGAGAGGATGGCGCAAAAAGACTGGGAAGGGCTCCACTGAGATGTACACAGGGTTGACAGGAGTCAGAATCCACTCGACGGCACTAACAACAGCAAAAAAAACTACTCAATACAAGTTAGAAATTCTGCTCCTCCCTTTTTCTATATATTGTTAACATCATAGTCATGATTGTCTTTCCCTTCCTGAAGAAGATGCATATTTCTTCAGTGTGAAACCAGAAAAGTGAGAGTATAAGGTCATATTTTAGAAGGAAACTGATATTTCTTCATAAAAATAACTAGATGTATTCATTCTAAAGGAACTGAAAGTGGCTAATTTCTAAATCTTAGTAACGATGTAGGGCCTTAAGTGGAAACAAATGTTGTGGTCAGAATTGCAATTTTAGCTTGTTAATTCAGTAGGACCTGTAAGAACATTTAAAATTTTTGAGCTCATACAGATATACTGAGATAGAAAATATCTTTCTTTTTAAAGTTAGGATTTTTATATCCACTCATACAGAAAGGAATATCCAACCAAGCTTCCATTTGAGTAGTTATGGTAAGATGTAATATTTTTCCAACCACCATGCATAAGTGATCAAAGTTAGAAGAGGAGCAAAACTTTTAGATCAGACTAAATGAAGACTCTTTAAATATAAAAAGTATTTACAGGGGCCGGCCCCACGGCTGAGTGGTTAAGTTCGTGCACTCCGCTTCGGTGGCCCAGGGTTCGGATCCTGGGCACGGACACGGCACCGCTCATAAAGGATACACAATTAAAATATACAACTATGTACTGGGGGGATTTGGGGAAAAAAAAGAAGATTGGCAACAGTTGTTAGCTCAGGTGCCAATCTTTAAAAAAAAAATATTCACAATATCCATGCATACAAATCACAAAAGTAAAAATTAGGTAAGTGTTCTTGTTTTCTTATGTTCATACATAATCATATCATAAAGCAGTTGCCTTATGTAGAATACATTGCTGGGCAGATTAAGCAAAAACATACTGTTAGTACATATATGTAAGCTCAATATATTTCAGAGTGTAAGTTCCTTGACGATAGAAGTTATATATTTCAATAGTATTACTTACCCCTTAATCTCAAAGCCTAGGATGGCAGAGACAGTCCAGAGCCTTTTGGAAAATATGTATTGAATAAATAATTTCATTTGCCCTTAGTGTCAAAGTATGGCTTACAGAAGTGTAGAAAACAAGACTTAATGACGTCAGGTATACAGAAGGCTATTTGTAAAGACTACATGTAAAAAGCTAGAAAAGGTAGTAGAAAACATTATTTTTTTGAAAATTGCAAACCCAAATGAAGCAGAAGAAATTTGATATTAGATGAAGAATTTAAAGCAACAAATCATTTAATGGGAAAAACAGATTTATTTTATTCAGGTTAAGTATACATGGAACAATAAAGATTTGAGACATGAACTGATAATACTAACACTTATTAAGTCTTTATTATATGCCAGATGTTGTGGGATATTCCTAGGGAACTTCTCTTTTAAACTTCATGAATATTCTGTAAGATAGGTGACATTGTACATATTAGGCAACTGAAGCTAAGATAGGTTAAGTAACTTCTCTAAAGTCAAAAACAAAAACAAAAACAAAACAAAAGAAAACAAAGCCCCAGAAGATACAAACATCTGACTCCTTAGGCTACCAAATTTGAAAATTTCACGTAAGGGATGCTTATTTTTGGAAAATATAAATTATTAAAATGTTTTCCCCTAGAAATCTAAGGATGACTTAAGAAATCTCTCAATGTGTCATGTTAATACGTCAAATTTGGATGTGGTAGTATGAGCAGACATTGAACAGGTATTTGATAAATTTTATTTTATACCTAATACTAAAGAAAAAATACTTGCTAATATGACAATAGCTCTTAAGTCAATGGACAACACCACACTTTCTGTGAGACAATAAAGGTAATCTCATTAAATTGGGAAAAGAAAAGTTAGTTAACATTGGCTAGGAAATTTTGTCCAATGTGATAAGATGTGAACTAAATAAATAAAATGTGTTACTATTGGAAAGACAAGGGCAAAGTTATTTTCAGATAATTGGATTATGTACTTAGAAGCTCTCTGAGAATAGAAGTAACAATCTCTAATGCGTACAAGGCATTCTAAAGACTTACATGGATAAAATAATTTGACATCATAACAAAACTATGAAGTAAATACTATTATTATCATCTCCATATTACAAATAAGGAAAACAGGCACTAATGAGGTTAATTGACTAGCTTAATGTCACACAGCTAGCTGATAGTGGAACTGAGTTTTGAATCCAGGAAGTATGGCTCTAGAATTTGTACTCTGAACCCCTACACTACACAACCTCTATTCACGTAATAAAAAGTTCAGTAGTGAGGTTTCATATAATGAAAAATATATCAATACTTTCCCTATATTGTAGCAATTACCAATTAGAAGATGGAACTGAAAATGATATTTTATGTAAGATGAAAAATTATAAAATATCTAGGAATGCATGTTTAATAAGAAATGAAGAGGACTTACATGAAGACAAAAGTAAATAAAAATATACATCAAGTTCTGTGTGGGAAGACCCATAAATACATATGCGAAGATGACTATTTTCCCACAGTTAAAGTTTAATTCAATTCTAATCAGAATCCCCAGGCCTTGTGGTTTTAAAAAAGTTTTTTATGCCCAAGTAAGTGACCCTCAAGTTCAACTAAAAGAATATACATAAGATTAACCCCGCTGCCACGTTGAAGCAGCGTCCCACATGCCACAACTAGAAGGACCTACAACAAAGATATACAACTATGTACCGGGGGTGTTTGGGGAGATAAAGCAGGAAAAAAAAAAGATTGTCAACAGTTGTTAGCACAGGTGCCAATGTTAAAATAAATAAATAAATAAATAAAAATAAAAAAATTACATGTTTAAAAATATATGATTTCTATAAAGAATGGAATATATATATATCTTAGGCTCAAATATAAACCCTTAGTGTATAATAAAAGTGATATCACAAAACAGCAGTGAAAGGAAGAATTACACAGTATAAAATGTTGGGGCACTGATTTAATTATTTGAAAAAGAGTGTAATAGAACTTTTGCTAATCATTTACTTAAGGCTTTGTTATCTTCCACAACATTTCCAAACGAAAAGCTGCAAATTATCAAAATCTTGGGAAGTTGAAAACATAGACCATGATTAGCTTCCCAGTTGTACTTTAATGAGGGTAATCTTTAAACATCACAAAATATATTCTGCCAAGCACCAAATTCATCATCAAAGCTATTATTCACCTCACACCTTCCTAAGCTATAGAAATGACTGAATTTTACTGAGAAAATACCACCTCTTAAAAAATCATAACTACTAAATGTAAAAAGAGAGAATGAGTTAAGTTATGAATGAGTCCAGCTGTAAATGTGTTCACAAGACACCAAAAGACTTTTGGGGAAAGATGTATATTATAGGGCTTTGATTGCTTTTTCCCCTGTGTCTATTTTAAATATTGGTTTTATTTTTTATGCTATTGGATGTAGAGTTAGATAAAAATGAATGTCTGTAGAATGTAATAATGTTACTGTAACAAATTTGATTCTGAATCCTCCTTATTCATTATTTTCTGCATACCCTGTTTGTTGACACATAAGTTAACCTCAAATGATTATGCAGTAAGCTGGCATTAGGTAATGGCTACTTGAAAATTATCTCAGGAGCGTTTCCAATTCTGAGGAAAAGCTGATTAGAGGAAAAGGTCTGCCACTGTGTAGCCGAAAGTTGGCCCTTTACAATGAGACCTATGGATCTCAGGCCGCACTTCTGATGATTGACTAAGGTAGAATTTTTCTCTAGAGATAATAGTGACAACTAACTGCAGTATAGTTACTCTTAATATTGTAAGTTTTATCCACATGTTAACTCACCTCATCCTGTCAACAACCCTATGAAGAACTTAATATATTATTTTCCCATTTTATAGGCAAGGAAATTGAGGTGCAGAGAAGTTAAGTGACTTGTCCATAGTCATGCCACTAGTAAATGGAAGAGACAGTATTCTGAATCCAACAGACTGGCTCCAGAGTCCACATACCTGGCCACCATGATTTGCTACCTCTTGTCAACAATGAAAAGCTTCTAAGGATTTGACTGAAACATGTTGATCTCTTCCTTCCTCCGTCCTTTCCTCTTCTCCTTTGAGCAGCTTCGCTATGAGTGACCTTGCTTTTTCCTCCTCTATCTGATGTGATGTGGATCCTCTGACAGCAAGGTAGAGAAGGTCATGAAAGCTAGAAACACATGTACGTATAGTTAGGTGAATAAAGCAGGTTTACATAAAGCAATGATTTAGTAAGGGTCTGACAACATATCCCGTGGCAAGTTTTAATGCCTTGAATAGTCATTGGTGCTTAACAATATTTTTGACTTGCGTTTCAAATGTTTAGTCAGTCCTTATACATAATACATATCCACTTTTTAGACGGTAAATTTTATTGTGTGTATTTTACCACTATTAAAAATAAAAATAAAAGATAAAAAAAGGAAAAAATAAATATATAATCTGTAGCCTTTTAACAGCCTTATTGAGATATAATTTGCTTATCATGGAATTCACCCATCATAAGGGTATGATCAATTATATTTAATATAAATTTTCAGGGTTATGCAACCATCACCACAATCCAGTTTTGAATATTTCATTGTCCCAGAAAGTTCCCTTGTGACCATTTAGAGTTAAAATTTGTACTCATCTCAAGCCTTAGGTACTGATCTGCTTTCTATATCTGTAAAATTTTCCTGTATGGATATTTTATATAAATAGACTCATTGTATGTACTCTTTTGTATCACGCTTGTTTTACTTTTACGTGATATTTTTGAGGTCTGTCCATGTTATAGCATGCATCAGTATATCACTCCCTTTTATTGGTGAATATTATTCACTTGTATGGGTTTACTACATTTTACCTATTTACCAATTGAAGGACATTAGGATTGTGTCCATTTTATGGCTATTATGAATAATGTGCTATGAAAATTTGTGTACATATTTTTGCATACACATAGGTTTAAATTTATCTTAGGTGGATACCTCGGAATGGAATTACCAGGTTGTAAGTTTATATATGACTTTTTAAGGAACTACCAAACTGTTTTCAAAAGTGGCTGTACCATTCTACCTTCCCACCAACAATATATGACGGATTCAGTTTCTCCATATCCTTGCCAACTCTTGGTATTGTCTGTATTTTTTATTATAGTCATTCTAGTGGGTCTGAAATGGTATCTTATTGTGGTTATATTTTGCATTTTTCTAATTGCTAGTGATGTTGAGCATCTTTGTGCTTATTAGTCAGTTTATCTTCTTAGTAAAACATCTATTTCAAATCATTTGTCCATTTTTGCATTGAGTTGTTTATAGTATTATTGAGTATTAAGAGCTTTCTTTCTCTTTTTTTTTTTGACTTAAGCAACCAAAATTTATTTTACCACAGTTCTGAAGGCTTGAAGTCCAAGATCAAGGTGCCAACAAAGTTGGTTTCTGGTGAGATCTTTCTTCCTGGTTTGCAGACGGCAACCTTCTCACTGGCCTTTCCTTTGTGCACATATACTCCTGTTGTCTCTTCCTCTTCTTAAAAGAACACTAGTTCTATTGGATTAATCACCTCCTTAAAGGCTATGTCTTTTAATATGATCATATTGGGGATTAGGCTTCAACATACGGATTTTGGGAAAACACAATTCAGTCCATGACACTTGGTGATCACAAAATGTCTACTAAATGGAATTTGATTTTAAAGCAATGCCCTCAATAGCTCCTCAAGCATGTTGAGTTTTGTTCTTGTTGCTGCTGTTTTTCTGTTTTGTTTTGCTTTTATCACCTCAGGTGTATGTTTACAATAATGTTACAGTTCAGTCTGAGGTCTGAAACACCATCATCTTCATAATTTATCTCTTATTCTTTCCAAATTATTTCCGGGGAAAAAGATATCTCATCAAAGGCATTGTTACAGCCAAGCACATTTGTCACTTTTTTCCCATAAGCTTTTTTAAAAATTGAGATACGAATTGACATACAACATTATATTAATTTCAGGTGTACAGCATAATGATTCAATATTTGTATATATTGCAAAATGATCACCACAACAAGTCTAGTTAACATCCATCACCAGCTTAGTTACAAATTTGTGTGTATGTGATGAGAATTTTTAAGATGAGTTCTTTATATATTCTACATATACTATCATTATCAGATATACTATTTGCAAATTTTTTATCATTTTTAGCTAGTCTTTTCATTTCCTTAATGGTTTCTTTTGAAGAACAAACATTTTTAATTTTGGTGAAGTCTTATTTATGATTTTTTAAAATTTTTATGAACCATGATTTTGGTGTTGTATCTAAAAAAGTATTTGGCCAAACCAAGATTATGAGTATTTAGTCTTATGTTATATAGTTTCAGCATTTACATTGAGATCTATTACCATGTTGAGTTAATATTTGCATATAGTATGAATTTTGGGTCTAAGTTAATCTTTTTGTATGTGGCTATCATTCTCCCGGTATTATTTGTTAAAAAGCTTATCCTTTTCCCATTTTATTGCTTCAGCAACTTTATCCAGTATCCACTGATCATAAATATAAGGATTTGTTTCTGGACTTTCAGTTCTATTGCATGTCTATAACTTTGAGAGTACCATATTGTATGGCTTATTATAGTTACAAAGGAAGTTTTGAAATAGGGAAGTGTGAATCTTCAAACTTTGCTCTTCTTCAAGGTCGTATTGCCTATTCTGGTTTCTGGCATTTCCATTTGAATTTTAGGTTCAGTTTGTCAATTTCTACAAAGGAGCCTGCTGAGATTCTGATTTTTTGTTGAATTTATAGAGCAACTTAGAATTGCTCTATACATAATGTTCAATCTCCTATGAAACTGAAGTGTTCATATTAAATTTATTCCTTAGTATTTTATTCTTTTGAGTCTATTGTAAATGGAATTGTTTTCTTAACTTGATTTTATGACTGTTTGTTTCTACTACATAGAAATATAATTGATTTTGTAAAGTGAGGTCATATCATGTGATTTTGCTGAACTTGTCTATTAGTCCTACTAGTTTTTGGAGAGGTTCCTTGGGAATTTTTGCATATGGGATCATGGCATCTGTGAATAAAGAGGGTTTTATTACTTACTTTCTAATCTGGATGCCTTTAAATTATTTTTCTTTCTTCATTTTACTGGCAACATCTCCAATATAATGTAGAATAGAACTGGCAAAAGCATGTATTCCTGTCTCATTCTCAATAGAAGGAAAGCAAGAAATTGCTCGTTGAGTGTTTTTATCATGAAAAGGTGTTGGACTTTGTTAAATTGTTTTTCTGTGTCTATTGAGATGGTAATGTATTTTTTGTCCTTTATTCTATTAATATACTGTATTACACAATTGATCTTGAGATGTTAAATCAATTTTGCCTTCCTGGGATGAATTCAACTTGGTCATGGTGTGTAAACTTTTTTTACATGTTGTTGACTTTCGTTTGCTGTTTTCTTAAGGATTTTTCTTAAGTTTTCTTAAAGATTTTTGTGTTTATAGAATGAGCTATGGAGTGTTTCCTTCTCTGTTTTCTGAAAGAGTTTGTGAAAATTTTGTATTATTTTTTCGTTATTTGATAGAATTCACCAGTGAAGCTATCTTAGCCTGGGCATTTCTTTTGAGGAAGACTTTTAATCACTAATTCAAATTCTTTACTTGTTATTAGTCTGTTCAAATCTTCTATTTCTTCTTGAATCAATATTGCTAATTGGTGTCTTTCTGGGAATTTGTCCATTTCATCTAACTTAAATAATTTGTGTGTAGAAGTTTTTTTCTTTTTATAATTCTCTCTCATCCTTCTGGGATTCACATTTTGGTATAATTAATGTTGTCCCACAGGTCTTGGAGGCTCTAACTTTTTGAATAATCTTTCTCTCTATTTTTCAGAGTGGATAATTTCTATTGATCTGTCCTCAAGTTCACTAAATCTTCTGTTAATTCTATTCTAATGTTGGGTTCATCTAATGAATTTTGCATTTCAGTTATTGTACTTTTCAACTCCACAATTTCTGTTTTGTTCCTTCTATATAATTTCCATCTCCTCGACAATTTTTATTTTTTGAAGCGTTGTTGTCATATTTTCTTTTAATTATTCAAATGTGCCTTTTTTATTGCTGAAAATTGTTGATAATTGCTGCCTTGAAGCCCCTATCTGCTAAATCCAGATTCCTAATATACTCAGAGATAATTTTCTATTGAGTGATTATTTTCCTGGGTGTGGGGGACATTTTTCTGTTTCTTGTATTGTCCTTAAATTTTTTGTTGTAAAGTAGACATTTTATATAATATATTAGAGCAAACCTGGATCTTGATTTTTCTCCTAAAGGTTTTTACTGTTGCTGTTTATTTGTTTAATAACTTGCCTAGGTTAAATCTATCACATCTGTATTCCCTGTCATTTATAGATGCTGTTATCTCAGGTCAATTTTTAAAATGAACTAATTCGTTTGTCTATTTACTTATCTAAATTCTTGTTTTTATTTTTAATTTTGGCTTTCTGTGTCTGAATAGCTTAACGGTTAGGCAATGATTCTACAGAGGTTATGTTCTGACAACCTTGAGATAGTAAGGCTTTTGTCTTCTGCCATTGAATCTGTTTATGGGCAGATGAGCACATTCAAAGTTCAGACCATTTCCAAGCCTACCTGGTGTTTTAGATTCCACTGGCTCTTTTGGGTCTCCTATGTGCAGCCTCAAGTTTGGCCAGGATTATGCAGAATTATCAAAGAAGTCTGATCCCCACTTCTCATGCATCCTCAGCCAGGAATATGCTTGTCTCACATACTACAGTAACCTCAGGAGAGTAGAGTCATTAGCCCTGCCCTGCTCACCTGCTTCCAAAAGTATCACTCACTGTCTTGGCAGAGCCCCTGCCTCCACTGAACATAGGTGTGGGTCAGAACACCACAGATTCCCACTGTTCTTACTCAAATTTCAACAGTTTTTTAACCATATGTGCTTCTGAAATTGTAGACCATTGGTAGATTTACAGAGCATTGAAATAGTTGTTTCTGTCATTTTTTTTGGTTCTTTAATTGCTTTTTGAGGAGATTTGCCATGATCTCCCGTCTCTTATAGTCAATTATGTATTGGCTATGTCAGTTGAGTTTCAAATGCACTTTAAACTCAGTGTATCTGAAATGGCATTGATTGTTTTCATCTTAAGTCTCCTTCCATACGTATTCCATACCTTGGTCATTGGCCCTTCTAGTTTCCCTATCTTTCAAGAGAAAGATTCTGAAGTCATCTCTATACCAATCTATCCTTTACTCCTCAATGCATCCAATCAATTACAACTTTTTGTTGATTTTATCTCTAAATATTTCTCAAATCTTCCCTCTCTTCCCCCTCCTCACTACAAAATCATTAATTGACAATTTAATTATCTCTGTTATACTGCAAAAGCCTCCTCACCAATCTCCTTCCCTCTAATCTCAACTCCTTGGAATTTAATCTTTCCAATCTGTTCTTTATAAATTGAAAATCTAACAAAATAATTTCCTTCTTTTAAAAGTTTTAGTGGATTTATGTGTTCGCATTCCACAAACTTCCCATTGAAGAGATAATAAAATCACAGTAAATGATGCAAAATATCAACAGATCTGGAATGGAATCAAAGTTCTGGAATAGTTGTCAAAGTTCTGTCACACAATAGGAGTAGTTTCTATTAAAGAAAGTTCATATGAGGCCCTGAAGCAGAGAATGATGGAAACTTAACTGACCTTAAGCAAGGATAGCATCCTCTGCTTCACAGTAGCTTCTTCCTAGGGCGGGCAGAGATATTATATCCAACAGAAACCATATTCCATTTTCCCATTCTTATCTGTCCTGAACTCTAATTCTCAGATATACAATGTGACTTTAGGAAAAGAGCTGGTATCTTAGGTGCTTTGCATCTTAGAATGTTAAATAAACATAGGAGAAGGTTAAGCATGGAAGAACTAGGAGAGCAGTGCATCCTAAGCATTACAGTTTTTAAAGTCATTATTTCCAACAAGTTGACACCTATTCAGTATTCAGGGGTGCCAAGGCAACAATTTAAAAAAAGAAATTTTCCTGGTATTTCATCCTTCCATTACCACCCCTACTCCATTCAAGCCTTTGTTTATGGGTTTGCTGCCTCAGAGGACAAGTGAAAAATCAAGTTATTCAACAAATATTTTTGAGTACTTTTTATGTATCAGGTAGTGTTCTAGATTCTGGAAATATAGCCATCAAACAGAGAGACAAAATGAAGAAATTTGGACAATCAATAAATGAATAGATAAGTAATAGAAATTCAGGCAATGATAAAAGCTATGGAAAAATAAAACGAAGTAAGGGGATAGAGAGTAGGGATAATCTCTCCGAGGAGGTGACATTTAAAGTGATGATGTGAATGAAGTGAGGGGGTGAACATGAACTTATCTGGGGAATGAGTGCTGTAGAAGGAAGGGACACCGAGGTTAAAGGGCCTGATTACTATCATCTTAACACTTCGGTGTAAGAGCTCAGCTGATAGTCACCCGGGGGGATTTTTGGTTTTTCAATGTCAGCCAGCATTCCACTCAATGACCTTTGGAAGGAGCTTAGCAAGCACAGCTTGACCCCCCTTGGGTTCACGGGACAGTGAAATGGATTATTCCACACCTAATATTAAGAATAACAGGCAATGGATTTAGGAGATTCCTCTTCAGTAGATCTGCTTCTGGTTTGTACTTCTGGTTTGTTATGTTTGGTTTATAAAATTCTGTAAAGCATGGCCTATATATGAGAAAAGATGAAACTGGCTTAATTTGAAGTGAAAATGGAGCTGCCCAAGAGGTAGAAATATTTTTTTAAATGCTGGATGAGATAAGCAAATAATCAGCAAAATGGGGAAAAAGAAATGTTATTCCAGAGGGCAGAAGAAAAAAATACATATGAAAATAATTAACATGTGGTTGACCTCAATAAATAATATCATTTATGGCACTGATAATTAAATATTAATAGATTTGAAGATGTTTAAAAATGATCGATATTTATCATGGATATAAATAGAAAAAAATACATACTTTTCAGATGATAAAGGAATAGAATGTAGAGCATATACTTGCTATTAAAAAAGAAAATAGATATGAGAGAAAGCATAAAATAAGATTATAAAATAAGAGCAAGCTTTTCAGTTGCAAAAAAGATTTAAAATGAATCACCTTATGAAAGAAAAAGAGTCTCAGGTTGGATTCAGAGATAAATTCATCTATATGATATTTATGAGATACATTTCAAAGTAAATGGTATGAGAAAGTCAAAATTAGATGTTAGGCACAGATATATCAGCCGGACATAATCATAAGAAAAGAGATTCAGACTATTATTTAAAAAAGTAGGATTCAAGGTAAAAAGAAGAATCTGGACAATGAATATTTTTTAAACTTTTGGACAAAGGATACAATCCACAATGAAGCTATAACGGTCATAAATTTTTATTCTCTAAATAACATATCATCAAAATATAAAAATAAAATGCTCTTTGAAATATAACTGAGGTGGGACTGCTTCAAAGGAGTAGTGAAATAAGAGAGCAGCATTCAACTCTCGAGGCATACACTAATGCTTCAGAGAAAGAAGTCGTAAAAAGGATGTTTCTTCCATTCTGTTTCGCAGGTTACACAAAACCTAGAAAATTCTCAAGCAAAGGAAAAGCGAAGTTTCAAGGAACAAATGGCAGAGGACATATTCATCACTTCTTAGCCCATGAGAATACAGGTTTGAAAGCATCAACGGGAACATCTATTTAGAAAAGTCCTGAGGGAGAAGCCCAACTGAGAGAAATATCTAGAAGTAGGGAAAGACTCATCTACAAGATATAATACATAAAGCTAAGTAATTCCATAGCAGAAGGTAAAGGCAGCAGCTTATGTGGCACAGGACTAAAAATACGCTGACAGGATGCTGGAGATGGAAAAATACAGAGAAAAAAGGAGATCTTTTATGGAGATAGCAAGGCAAGAATCTTTTGGGTATTAAAATATCCTTTATTTTACGAAATGCTATGTCCTTTAGGACTACATTTTATCATTAGTAATAAAAACCTAGAAAATAGTGGCTTACAATGTAAGGAGTATTTTTCTCACATGGTAAGTCCTGCGGTGGGTAATCCAAAGCTGATAGGGTGGCTCCATAATGCCATTAGGAGCCCAGGCTCCTTTCGATCTTGTCCTCTGACTTCATTAGCCTATAATTTTTATCCTTATGTCCATTTCATGGTCACAAGATGACTGTTTCACCTCCAGCTTCATGTCCAAGTAAGAAAAAAAAGAGGAAGCAACAAGGAAGGAGTGGCCCCTATATCAGGAATGCAAATGTCTTCCAGGAATCCCAACAGACTCCCCCTTATGTTTCATTGCCCAGAACTGTGTGTTACAGCTATTCCTAGGTACAAAGGATACTAGGAATTGCAGTGTCTTAGCTGAGTATGTTGCTTCCATGAACAAAATTGAGATTCTATAAATGAGGCGAAATGGATATTGAGTAGGCAACTAGCAGTATCTGCTACAGGTGGTGATGATCGTTGATAGTTCTTCACGTGTTTATTTGTGGGGTTTTACTGTAGCTTTACTTGATGAAATAAAAGGTTGGGACCACATGTTAGTCTGTAATACTATTTTTTACAGTACTGTTTTTTGAAACCTGAACGTCTTAGAATCACTGGATTACTTAACTTTCTCAAGGTCACTCACTCTGTAAATGACAGAATCAAGATTTGAATCCATATCTCTCTAACTCCAAAGCCCATGTCCTTCCCAGGAAATCAGCTGCCTCTTTCAGGTTACTGAAAGTTCACTCAATTACTCCTCTGTCTTGAAAATCTTCCTGTCCCTCCAAACAAGTTGCGTATTCACCTGCTAATATATGGCCCAAGTTTGTTTGTTTGTTTGTTTTCTCTTGCAACTGCACAAGTGAAATCATATAGCACATCACTTGTTCCACATTCAGGACTGCAAATTAGAAGACAGGCTCAATAAGATAAACAGTCTCTCCTCTGGCTGTTCAAATAAAATGACATCTGATAATAAGTGACTGTTTTGAACTTTATTATATGTGTAAATACGGATCTGTGCCACGTGTTTGAGTAATCAAAAGATTTCACTGTGATGGCTTTTGCAGAGGCAGACATAGAATTGCTCTTCATGTTAGACACAAAGATAGGTTTTGAATTCTTTGATTCACTTTAAAAACACATTTTTTTCTTTCATTTTAGGGACTAGCTAATAAATGGAATTCAACTCAGGGAATCATTTCACTTTCTCTCCTGGTCACCAACTGGCTGCCAGCACCTTTTCAATCTCTGTATAAGTCAATTTCTCTCATTTGTAAAATAGGGAGAATTAGAATTAGCAAACAAAAAGAAGAGTGAAGCATAGCATAGAAATTTCTGAATTTTCAAATAAAAAATCAAAAAAGGATATGAATAACATATATTTTCAAGGCAATGAAATCAAATTGAATTAAATATTTCTTAATCAGAACATCCTACCTTAGGATACAAACCATTTTATATACAGATATAAAGATAGAGATAGAGATAGATATAAGTATGCAGATATGTCACAGAAAATGTGACAGCTAAGTTGACTTGAAGTGATGATTTAGTTCAGAAAAGGAAAAATAAGAAGGGGTGAATTTTTTATTGTCTAAGTCACTGTCGTCTTACATCCTGTTTTACCCACCACAGTCAGTAAAAGGTTAAAAAAACCTCACCGAATCGAAAAGCCCGTCAGTCAAATTCACATGATAACAGATTTCTAAGTAATTTTCCGGATCCTTGACCACTATTTCTCTGTTAGAAAAACAAAACAAAACTACAGTGCAACAAGGACGTGCTACTTGAAAGGTTATTGGGCAAAGGAACCCATTAGCTCTGTTAGAGAGCAATGGCATACACTCAAAATCTGCAGAGTATGCAATAATCAACATATCAAAATACAAGTCTTCCTAGAGAGTTATGTTGCATGAGTACACAGCTTACCATTAAATACTTATCTTACTGGTGGAGAAAACAAAAGCAAGCAAAAGAGAAAAGCTTACCAAGGTGTTCTCTGGAAGCGAGGATCACGAGGCCTCAACTTTACATCTGCCACCAGCACTCCAATTGGCCTTGTCATGGCTCTTCTCTCTCAGCCACAAAGACTGAGTTCAGTCTAAGATATGGTATCAGATAATTTATTTGGCCTGTAAACGTCTGTGGACTTAAATTTCTGCTCATCTTTTTTCTCCCCTGCCTGAAATCAGTTGAATCTTCTTGAATTAGTAGTAAAATTCCTGAAAGGATTCTCAGGATGTTCATGAAACCCGAGACTATATTCTACAGTGCACTTTTCTACAGTTTTCCATAATAATGTCCACCATCTCATTGCATATTAAGAAGTCTTTTCCAATCATCCCTGCTGGATTATCAAAAACATAATAGGCACTTCCTTGGAATTCTCTACACTGCCAAAGACTTGTTCTAAGGCAATAAAGCAATTTATCAAAGGGAGTATACACTAATATAACCTAGAGGTTATGTTTTTTCAAACACTCTAGGATCCGTCTTTATTTCTCAAATTGTTAAGAATTTCCTTCTTGGCACACTTCCTTAATGTAATCAAGCCGTAGTTCAAACTTCTCTGGAAAGACTCTTCATCTTCTATATCTAATAGTTGTGCAAACCATAGGTCGTATTACCTTCCCCTGTTGTCTATCATAGACCCTCAGTCCAGAACACAGAAGCAGCCACCATTCTGTCAGTGCTTGTATGGGTCTTCAACTCAATCTCAACATCTTGTAGAAAGGTTTGACTTTTCTATCAAGAACTGATCTGAATTTCTTACACAAACAAACAAAAAAACCCCAAAATATTTGTCACAATATGAATAATCACAAATGCCTATGGTCCGCCCCCCTCCCCCCGAAAAAAGGAATTGATCTGGAAAGGTACATGATACTGGTAAATCCCGGACTTCTACATAGAATATCAACTCTCAAATGGTACAGCTCAGAGTCCCCGTACTACTGCCAACGTGGAGGTTCCCCTTTACCACGTCTCTCTTACTGTGGGAGCTTAATACAAGTATCTTTATTGCTTTTGCTGGGTCCATTTTGTCTTTTGGCACCATTCTGATAACAGTTTGGTGACCAGGATGGGAGGAACTCCTGGCTCAATTCTAGGATATGATTTGGTTCAGATTTAGCCAATAAATATGTCAAAGTTCACAGATAGTACGAGAGTTAATACAAATTCAACCAATGTGATAGGCTCTTCTCTTTTGTCACATAAGGTATCTAAGCTATATCTACCTAGCTTCTAAAGCAAGATTGGGAGGGTAGCTATTCTCTAATAGGGATGTTGTTTGAAAGTGGTTACACTTCCCTCCAGTACACAATGATGCTGTTTCTGATGCCTGCTAGTGACTGTGGCAGAGAGGGCAGGAGGGGTTGTTGGGGGCAGCAGGCTCTTTTGCTCCCTCTTCCAAATACACACAGCCTTGGTAAAGAGAAAGACTATATTCAAACCTTACAGAGAAAAGAGGCAGTGAGAATGTGGGTGTTATACATTTAGTCTAGCTATCTCTTCCCCGTGTATGATGCAAACATGCTTGAGACCTTACTGCCTGGATGTTCAGGGTCTCCCACATGGCCATTTCCTCCTTCCTCATATTATCTCTTCTTCCTGCAGTGCTTTTCTCAATGTCTTCTGTGAAAAAGTCCCTTCTCCTGCTATTTTTTCCCAAGGGTATGCTACTTCTTCCTCAGGAAACAAAGCCCAAGTTCCCTTACATGTCTTGTAAAATGCACACCTTCAGCTATCTACTGGGAGTCAGAAGTACAGTCTCCTCAACAAGGTTTCTGCTGCTAGCTAGAAGGAAGGGTGAACCTTGAGAGCAAGATCAGGTCTCACACTTCAGACTGCAATTTGCATTTCCTCCGGTATCTAAAAATTTAGACACATTTCACATTATAAAGATTAGTTTTTTGCAAAGTCCCTTGATATGTCTCTATAAGAGGCACATTGTCTGGTCAATATAACATCGCCCTATAACGCCCAAGGAATACTTTCCTTCCTCATGACTCAGGGTTATATTGCAAAGGCATTTTCATAAACTTGATTTTGAAGGAGACTTAGTCCAATTGCTCTTCCCTAATTTCCGGATCTCTTCTTTCCTCCTTAGAGGTTATAAAAGGGTCCTTCCATCAACAGAATTCTGTAAACTCCTTGTCAAGTGTAATTTTCTTTAGCCCATCATTCAAAGCTTTCTATGATATTCTACCATTCTGGTTTATGTTCTATGTTCCAGAAACCATGATGGCTTATATTTTCCCAAATACTATCTTTGTTTTCCTGTTTCTGGTCCTTTGCTCACGTCATTTTGGCTACATGAACTACACTTCTTGTCCCCTTCTCTCTAAATAAACCTTATTTTTCAGGTTCAACCTCTCATATTATTTTTTTCATGAAAACTTCCTTGATCAGCCCAGACTACCAACCATCTCTAACTACTTGGGTTCAATAGCACTATGTACCTCCTTTATTCATCTTATATGATGTTTATCGTAGGACTTAGTAGAATAGGTGTTTGGGAACATAATGTGTTCTCTATAAATGTTTTTTGATTGAATAAATAAATACATGAATGTTTTATAACAGAAGAGGAAATGGAAGGACTTTTGCCAGTGCCCAGATGTTGTCTGAAGTCCTAATGTTTACTTATTTGAAAATAAGTGAAGTGGAGTCGATAAACACACAGGCACAAATATGCATTCACACACACACCAACACAGGGCCCACCATGTTACCAACCTATGTCTGTTCTTTTTCTTAAAACGATGTTCCACCAGTGTGTTCCCAGACAAGCCTCACTCATACCTCTTGATATGACAATATTGTACAGTATAACAAACCTAGGTTTTAGGTTAAGAATGAATTGAAAGTGAATTCTGACTCTAATTTCTAGCTGTGTGAAATTGAGCAAGACATTTAACTTCTCTAAGCCTTAGCTTCCACAATTGTAAAAATTGGAGAAAACAAGATTATTATGAAGCTTACATCAGATAGCATACATAAGACATTTAGTAAGGTGGCTGTCAAGCAGTAGATGTTCAATAAATGTAATTTCCTTTTCCACTTTGGAATCGTGTTTTGGGTGTTTTTGCATATATTTAAATACCTGAGATTGTTCTCTAGTGATTTCCCATATATTCATTTTCTCCTCCCCAATTAGATTGTGATCTCATGGTAAAGGAATTATTTATTTTCTTTTTTCATTTTCTCTACATTGGATTTATTACTGTTACAAACACAGTAGACACTTAATAAATGCTTATTAAAATTATACATTCAAGAACTCATCTGTAAATATACTAAAAATCATTGAATGTGTACTTTAAGTGGGTGAACTTTACCATGTGTAGCTTATAGCTCAATAAAGCTATTTAAAAATAAAAAGAACTCACCCTACATTAATAAATGACCCACCTATGAGAAAGGAGCCTGAGATTGATATCAATATTTTGTGGTAGGAATTTCTACTGTTTACCAATATCTGATTACCATCTACTTCCAGGTATGTGGGGAGATTCTGTTTCCCTTCTCTTTCGAAGTTAGGCATAGTCATTTGACTCTCACTGGTTAATAAAACGTGAGTGAAAGTGGAGTAAATCACTTCAGGCTGGAAATACTTAATTGCTGGTTCTTATCTCTCCAGTGCTTTTTCTTCTACTAAGGCAGTTGAGGAAGAAGTGTCATGTAGATATAGCAGTGCCAGAAGATTGAAGCAGTCAGGATTGCTAAGTATGAAGGATGTCTGCCTTGCAGAGTCACACATACCCGCAACAGACTTTGATTAAGCAAGAAATCAACATTTGTCATGATAAGCTATGTTTAGCAGAATTCTAAACTGGCTCTTAATAATCCTGCTCCCTAGTGTACATACCCTGTCTAATCTTACCCCCAGAGTGTGAGAGGACCTATGACTATGGTGGGCTAGTCACTCCCTTGATTAATTACTTTATATGGCAAAGGTGATGGAGACTTACATTTGTTATACTGGAGCAGACTGGAGTGAAGTTCTCATGCTGGCCCTGGAGAAGCAAGCTACTATGTAGTGAGAGGGCCAATGCTGGAACCTGAAGGCAACCTCTAGGAGTTCAAGGTGACTCACTTGTGGCCGGCCAGAAAACTGGGACCTCAGTCTACAACTGCTAGAAAGTGAACTCTGTCAATGATTTAAGTGAGCCTGGAAAAGGATCTCAAGTCTCAAATGAGATCGCAGATCCAGCTGACACCTTCATTTCAAGCTGGTGAGACGCAGGTAAAACGAGCTACATCAAGCCAAGACTTCTGATCCATAGAAACTGTGAGATAATAAATGGGAATTGTTTAAGTCTCCAAGTTTGTGGTAATTTGTTATGCAGGAATAGAAAACTAATAAGTAAGCCCTTTAGATTTTGGTGCTGCTTGTTTCTTTTGCATCACCTGGCTTATCTTGATTGACATAACATTCCAAGTAGATATTTTAAGCACCTGCTCTCAAGAACATAAAAGAAGACCCTTTCTTATTGGCTAGACCTCTGTTTGTAAATAAGGGTAGTCTGTTGAATTTTAAAGACTAATGTTTAGGAATTTCCATTCTGCTTATTCACTTTGAGTTTTACTGCATCATTATAATCAGATAATCAAAAAAATAATCAAAATGGAATATTCTAAGTGGAATTATTTTCATCAGTAAAGCAAATGAGCATTCTTGAAATACTATACTATATTGAATATTTTTGCATTTACACATTAAACCAACATGTCATCATTATGTTTTCTCTTTAAGCTAGCAAGACTAAAACTATTATATTTTGACTCCTGGAGGAGTTGACCATAATTTTATGCAAAAGAAATTTTATAATAAAACTCTTTCCTAATAGGTAAGTACATAATCTTACATTCAAAGACACTGAAGCATCAAGCATTGAATGGAAATAGTGAGATGAAAAATGTACTGAATTTATAGTTTCTACAAAGAAATCACACTAGAAGATCATTAGAACATGGTTTAATTATTATAAAAATTTAAATAAGTTAGAGGACTAATTTCTTAAAATAATTGGAAAACCATCACAGCACCATATAAGAAGTAAAGCCCGCATTATAAAGCTTTATTCTACCACATGGTCAGGTTTTCATATTGGAGAATAGACTACTGAATTCATAGTAAGATTAATAGGTTCCCCAAAGTCTTCTCACTCCAGTGATGGACCTCACATATATGTTCCCAGATGCTTGTATCTATTATTAAAGAAGAATTTACTTGGCTCCATATTCCTTGTCTTATGCTAAAGGGCAAATAACTCTGGGAGGGATATCACTTTAATTTTCACTATAAATTTATATTTTTAGTATAAATGCTTTATCATGCCCTTTCTAAGAAACATATTTTGATGAGAAAATAAATAAAGATTCTTGATTCCTATAAGAAAGTACCAATATGTTGAGGAGGTGAGGTGAGAGAAACAGGAGGGAAGAGAAGGGTCAGAAAAAGGAAGTCATGGTTTCCAGGAAAAAACTGCACTAATTCAAAGTTTTTTCTTACGTGTGGCACAATTCCATGCATTTCAAAATGTACTTTTTGAGGTTAGGTTAGCAATGAAACAAAGAAATGAGTACTGGAACTATGTTTCAGGATTGCAGAGGAAAAGGGTAGTTAAATGGTGTCTGTGGATGAATTTTCAGAGTCGGTAAACCTCTGGAAATTGTATGCAAATTTTTGCAGGTATGTGCATTTTTTGAGGAGAGAATCCACAGCTTTCAACAGATTCTTAAATAGGTTCAAGACCCAAAAGATGATAAGAACTACTGGCACATAGAATTAAAGTGTTTCTTATATAAGCAGCTAAAGGTTGCAACAGCAAAAGTACCCCACAGTCCATGTGTGAAGCTGCCCACGTCACAGAAGGCCCAGTGCTTATCTGTCACAAGCCTGTATCTTAGCCTATCATTGGGTACTATTTTCTACTTACCATATTAGTTGAAAACAAAGGCAGAGAGAAAACACAGCTGAGAAAAAGCTTCTTTTCCATTCTACAAAGTCTCAAACTGCAAAATAAGTGTTTCTCCAATGAAGGGTCAATGACATGGATAAGCGCTGTCTTTATGAGATAAATATATGAAAATCACCAAAAGAGAAAATGGGAAATATATACATGTATCAATTACATGAGAAAGACAAAATAAATTTTTTCCTGATGATTTGATTTTTAAAAAATCTTTTGTGTAAAAATGATTTTGATATGAAACAAAGGCATATTTCACCAAAAATAATCATCACTGAATTTTTTTAAATCATGTTTTTAATATACCAGGACAAATCACTGTTAAATAAAGAAAAATAAAAGTTATTTTAATTAAAAATAATGCATATGGAAAAATAATTCAAAACATATAAGTGGTTTAAAATATGCACTAAGATTGGTTCATTTACATGTAAAAGATTATTCAAAGTAACATTCACTGAAACAAAATAGAAATTGATTTCTTTCTCTTGTAAACTAAATCTGGAGGTTAATAGTTCGAGGATAGTTAGGCTGCCTCTACATTTTCAAAGAGCTAGGTCCTTTCTATCTGGTTGCTCTGCCATCTGTAACTTCCATTCCCAAATCATCTGGAGCTCTAGACATCAGGTTCACATACTACTGCAGAGGAAGGAGGAAATACTGAAGGAAAGTACTTACCTCCCGGGACTCCTCATTTAAAGACACTTCTGAGAAATCACATTATAGGCTGATTTATGTACTCCAAAATTTGTATGTTGAGGTCCTATTCCCTAGTACTTCAGAATGTGACCTTATTTGGAAATAGGGTAATTGTAGATATATTACTTAAGATGAGGTCATTAGGGTGGCCATAATCCAAAATGACTGGCGTCCTTATATAAACGGGGAAATTTGGACAAGAGACATACATGCACACAGAACATGGTCGTCTATAAGCCAAGGAGAGTGGCTTGGAACAGACACTTCTTTCACAGCCCTCAGAAGGAACCAATCCTGCTAACACTTTAACTTTGGACTTCTGGCCTCCAGAACTGTGATACAATAAATTTCTGTTAAGCTACTCAGTTTGTGGTACTTTTTATGGAAGCCCTAGCAAACTACTGTATCACACAAAACTCTTCTGCTTATATCACATCGGTAGATAAAACTCAGTCTCGTTGTCAAATCTAGCTTCAAGGAGGCTGAGAAATGGAGTCTTTATTCTTATAGCCATGTGTCCAAATAAAAATGTGGAGAGTGTTACTGAAGAAGAGGAAAATGGCTGTTGGGGAGATAATAAGCAGTGTTTGCCACAAAGTGAAAAGTGAAGATCTCAAGTCTCTACCCTAGTTCCTCTCAAGAGACTTTAACACAATTTTAAGTTTTTCATGTATACCTCCAGATATAATTTTTTTGCACAATTATTTGAAAATGTCCCAGGTGATTCCACCATGTGCCCTCACTCCCTCTTTCAATACTATTGATCAAAACCAACTTCATGTTATACAGTGGAGTTAATAAAACCTACATAAGTACCTTCTAGATTTAGTAGAACTCAATGATCATTTAGTACATAAGATATTTAGCACAGTCTCTGGAATATAATATGTTTTAAATAAATGTTAGTAGCTGCTTATAAAACAGGCAACCTTACACATCTGTAATTTCTTGGTTATCTGACTTAAATGGCATTTACTCTATGAAGTTTTCCTTTATTCTTCCAGATAGAATTAATTATAGAGGAGGAAGAAATTTTCCTCTATGCTTCTAGGTTCTTCTGGCTAGTCTAAGAACTAAATTGACATGAGACAGATTTACAGGAGAAAAACAAACAAAGTTTAATGACACATATACATAGGAGAAACCCAGGAAATCTAAGTAACTCTCCAAAATGGCCAAAGTCACCACCTGAAATATCGTCTGCAGCTAAAGACAAAGGAGGATGTTGAGGGTAGTGGTTTGGGACTTCAAAGGGGAGGAAGGCAATTCACATGGAGATGGAAAGGAAATGTTTGGTAAACAAATGCTTGCCATGCCTTTCAAAGACAATGAGACATGGAGAGGACTTTGATCAAATGGGCCTTGCTAGGTTCCTCCCTGTCTACCACACCTAGTTTATATTATACTATTGTTATCTATGGTGATAGTTTCTTCCTGAAACAGGCCTTCTATCTTAAATTCTTTCAGGCATTAGGGGGAAGTTCAAAGTTTCTTCCTGAGTCTTTTGTTCTTAAAAATAATGAAGCCAAAGAGACAGATTTTGGGGTGGCAGATTCTGCTCCCCTACATAATCATTCTTTTCTGTCCCCACTGAACTTATACATCACTCTATCAATAACACCCAAATTGACTAAGACTTAATTAGTGTTTAGCTTTACAAAGTCTTCATACATTACCGAAATAATCTTTGTAAATGCCACGTGAAGTTGGTATATGCCCAACCCCTCAGTACAGATGGGGGAAACTAACACTCAGATTACTGATAAACATGATGGAACTGTGATTTTAATCCAATCCTTTCAATAAAAATTCTGTGCTCTTTAGACTAAATATTATGTATTATCATTATTCACTGAGGTAGGCACAATTTTGGCCACCATGATCTCCACCACCTGGTGTTACTCCCTTGAATATGTTAAGCTACATGGGAAAAGGGTCTTTGCAGATATAATTAGTCTTAATAATCCTCTGACCTTGAAATAGGTAGATTATGCTGTATTAGCAGTGTGGGTCAAATACAATCACATTAGCTCTTGAAAACAGAAAAGAAAGGCAGAGGAGAGATCAGAGATTTCAGGCATGGAAAGGACACAACACGTCATTGCTGGTTTGCAGGTGGAAAGGGCCACATGAGAAGGAATACAGACATCTTCTGGGAGCAGAGAGCAGCCCCCAGCAGACAGCTAGCAAGGAAACAGGCTCATTTCTACAGCCTCAAGGAAATGAAGTCTGCCAAAAGCCTAGATAAGCTTAACAGCAAAATTCTTTCTCAGAGCTTGCAGATAAAAGCCCAGTTTGGTCTATTACCTTGACTTTAACCGTGTGAGACCCTAAGCACACAACCCAGCTGAGCCACATTTTGCCTGGACTTCTAAATCTTGGAAATTGTGAGAAAATAAATGAGTATTGTTTAAAGCTGTTAAATTTGTGGTAATTTGTTACGGCAGCAAAAGGTAGCTAATATACCCGTTTACTTGTACCCCGTACTAAATTATGAGTTACTAAAGAACTGCTATTCATTTTTAACCAAGCCCTAACGATAGCATATGGCCTATATTAGTAGTAGTTAGTAGTAGTAGTAAATAAATTAGTGGCTAACATTTATTGTATGTTTGGGGTCCATATACTAAGTTTTGTACATGTAAGAGCACATTTAATCCTCACATTATGAAGTAGATAAATTGTTATTCCCATTTTAAAGATGAGGGAACTGAGGTTGCAGTGTCAGAATTTTGAATCCAGGTAGTCCAGTTCCAGAGTCTGTGCAACACTAAGAACCACGATGCTATATAGTCTATTGAATAAATGCTCAATGAATATATATTAAATTGTTTGTTGAATTAACTTCAAGGAAACTACTTTCTCCTTTAGGAGGAAGGCCAGGTATTCAAAATAAAGTTCTATTTAGGCAATTGTTCTTTAGCGGTGTCTCGAATTTGCTCCAGACTCCTTATCTAGATATTTGGATTGAGTAGGTTGGGATGAGGCTGGGAAATATGCATTTTTAAAGCTCCACGGGTTTTTAAAATAAGGTAAGGCTGAGAAACGCTGGCTCATTGCATCCCAGTACTCATTTAGCAAATACTTGCAGATATTGGTTTTAATACTCATCTAAAATTTAAAAGTAAAGAAGTCAGATAGTGAAGTAACTTTATTGCTCCTTTTAGTTTCCCCCAAAATAAGAGAAAACATCATGGAAGCTATGATGTTTGAAGTACTGCTGTTTATCATAAGGACCATCACAGCCAAAATAATATGAAGTATCAGACTCAGGAATACATTGCGGACTTTGAAACATCTCACATAATTTTAAAATCTAAGGCTTTCTGGTCTTTTGAATTAAAAGAAGATCATGATAAAGGGATGAGTATCAGGCTCAATTTTCCTTATAGTTATTTAAATCACTGTTGGCAATTCACCTGACTTCTTGTTAAAGGGGCCTTTTAAACAGTGCTAAGGTATATTTATGTATGTTGTACACTGAATATTTTATCACAAGCTTTCGATGAATTGTTTTATTGTACTGAATTTATCATAACAAATTATTTATTACATTTTCTCTTCTTCGTGTTGTTACCCTGCTCAGTGAAAAGTAATTTATATTTTCATGACATTTACTTGTTGATAGTAGTTTTTATAACCTTGCATTTTGGTTCTACTATTCATTTTTATCCATGATGGTTTGTGATTTAAAGATTTTACAACAGCCCTCTGAGTTTTATGCATACTGAATCATAATACTGGCAAACTGTCTCCTTGTCTATGAGGTCAACAGTAGAAGGAAAATATGTTATTATTGCAATATTTTAGAGTTAAATATAAATGATGAAAAGTTTAGTCAAATCTTAATTCGGTAACGAATACATAGATATGTATTCATTTTGATATAAATTATCTTTTCATTGTTTTATAGCTATGAGGACAGATATTCAGTATTCGGAAGACAAATTATGATAGATTGTGCTCAATAAATTTTGTTCCAATTCATGTTTGTGTTTCATAAACCAAAGAAAATTGTCTAAATAGAGAAAATCCAACTGGAATGTTCTATTTACTGGGAGAACTTACATTCTTAATTGTAGACCCAAATATATACACTATAGTGAAGTATATCCTCAGTCAATGAGGGAAGATTAAATTACGCCCAGCATATAGTCTGTATTAAATCTATTTTGTTTGTATTCTAATTCTATAAATAATAGTGATATATGTATGGTATAAGATAAATATCTACTAAATAGACTTTTCAATTCCTCAGAACACTTCATTCCCTTACATTGTTGGATAACAATTGATCAAACCACATTCTTAGACATTCTCTCACTTTCTTCCCAAACTAAATCTTAATGTTAGCTGCAACTGCCAGATGTCGTTCATTCTGAAAAATGTAGCAGAGGAGTTGGCGATTCTTTGAAGTGCCTGGTCAAGCCCCAGTGAAACTGCTGCTTTCTGCAAGGTGAGTGGGGAGGGTTGCAGGGGAAGGCCGATTCAGTAGATAAGGTATTTTGATTTCCCCTTCAAACTTCTCCCGGACACACTGAAATGTGCCATCAATTAGTGCCTCATTTAGGTTAAGGGTCCAATCTTGTAAAAGGCATATCAACCTTATGGGCTTCCATTTTTCTGCTTTTTCTTCATCGTTCCTTTATGCCCATCTGGAGTTAGCTGCTGAGGAATGTTTGCTATCACATAAGAGCACACAACACAGAATTCTATAGTCATTGATTCTGCTACCTCCATCTCCTCCCTTGTCATCGCTCTGTCTATCAACCTCTTGTAATATACCTTCTCCTTAGCCGCGGCTTCAAATATACTACAGTATCAGCTGTAATAAAGCAGTTAACGAAAATCATTAAATCAGCAAACATACTTTTAAAAATAGTGCTAAGTCAATGGGCTGTCCTGTGATGGCTTGAAAGAGGTATTTTGAATCAAGTTCACGAGCTTTTTCACTGCTTGATAGACTGTTTTGTTTATTTTGATTTCTGGGAAACACATAGCTGAAATGGTAAACCTGATGAATGGAAGTGTTAACTTTACTCATTAAATTTGGGCCATTAATATAACAAGTCAAGAACAAAATCTGAATAGTGAAGGTTTTATGTCATTCCAATTTCCCACAGATATAAAAAACAATTAATCACAGCTTCCACCACTTATACCGCAAAGCAAAATACAATAATAGCTATTGTTGCTTCCAGAGCATAAGATTAAACAAGGCCGACGACATAATCCACACATATATAAAACAGTGTACTTATATTTTACACAATAATAGCAATTACCTAAGATGTGAATCAGCACCAAGGTGTAGGTTTTTACTGTCTCTTCCTTGATATGCATTCTTTGAAGATGAAAATGCTCTTATTCAATTTTCCATCCTTTCATTCCCAGCCTCTGACAGTGCATTTTCTCTAATGTACTAGGCATCAGTGAATATTTGTTGAATGAATGACTATCTAGATTATCCATACCTTATAATATAGCTATGCAATCAGTTACTGAACTATTCAGAAAATGATAGTCTTTGAAGGCAGGGCCCTTGTCTAATTCATCTCTATTTATCTTACTACCTCACACAGTTCATTGAACATGCATGCACCCAATAAAACATTTTTTAATTGAATTGAATGGAACTGAGTAGAGAAAGGAATTAGTGTAACCAAGGCTATTTGTCCCATCTTTGAGCCATGCAATTTGAATCCCACATACTATATTCATAGGCTGGTTTTCTAAACATAATTTATGTCAACCACTTGGAAAATGTGTGCCATTGATTTTAAAAGGAATAGGCCGGAAAATTTTCATGGTTTAAAGCAGTGTTTGTCAAACTGTGTTCAGGAAAACCTAGGGTTATGCAGAGTGTCCTCAAGGAGGAAAATGAAAGTGGAAAGTGGGACTCCATGAGCCCTCCCAAAAGGATTTGTTTTTATCTGTTGAACACATGATACTTAAAATTTCATTTCTAGAAAGTGTTCCTGGGGTTTAAAAATTTAGAAACCATGTACAGCAGCTTATCCTGATTATTGGTAAACCAACTGGAATTGAAGCCCTCCTAAGAATAAATAAACTAGAGTTTGCCGTTTAAGGGTAAGTGCCTAGAAACTCAAAGGGGAGGAGTTCTCTTTGATTTTTCTGGGTTCCCTCACTATGAGAGGTATTTTATTCAGCCTTTGCAGACAGATAAGGAAAGTGAAAATGTGAATTTCTTTTTTTTTCCAGTTTTATCGAGATATAATTCACATACAGCACTGTATAAGTTTAAGGTGTACAGCATAATGATGTGACATATATGTTGTGGAATGATTACCGCAATAAGTCTAGTTAACATTCATCATCTCATATAGATACAAAAAAAGAAAAAGTATTTTTACCTTGTTATGAAAACGCTTAGAATTTACTCTCTTAACAAGTTTCAAATATACCATACAGTAGTGTTAAACTATAGCCATGTTGTAGATTACGCCCCTAGTACCTATTTATCTTGTAACTGGAAGTTTGTACCTTTTGATCACCTTCATCCAATCCCTTCTCCTCTCACCCCCACCTCTGAAAATGTGGATTTCTTATGGATTTTTAAAACAATCACAACTAGTACATCCTACTAATGCATTAAGACTCTAAGAGCTAGACTTATCATACCAAAAGGATTTGACTCAATCAGATTGAGGTCACAATCAGTGCTCTATCATATTATTTAAATGGTATTAAAATTGAAGATTATTTGATTCTATTAAACAAACATGTCTTTCTGTTCTCTTGAGAATGTCAGTGGGTAAGAAAGTGAAAATGGTTAATTCTTCATAAATCTGAAAATTGACTTAGTGAAAAATTAACCTTTCTCTTTTCTATATCTTTTCTCGATGCATATTTGGAAGTAATAAGAAAAACTTGAAAACTTTTCTTTCATAGATCGTGGTCCATTGGGAAGAAATGAGCAGCCTTGGTAAAGCATCTTTTTATTGCAAAAGGTCTCAAACTGTGCTGTCATGAGCACTTGTTCTGCTATCCAACCAGGTCACCGCTCATCACATGTGGCTATTGAGCACTTGAAATACGTATAGTTCAAGTTGAGATGTGCTATAATTGTAAGATACACATTATATTTTGAAGATTTAGTCCAAAAGTGAATGTAAATGTCTCATTAATATTTTTTATGTTGATCACATATTGAAGCTAATATTTTATTTCTTCTTCCTTTTTTAACGTGGCTACTAGAATATTTAAAATCACTTAACACATCTCACACTTGTAGCTCACATTACATTTCCAGAGGACAGCACTATTCTAAAGGTTTTGCGAAGTAGGGAATAGATTGTTGAGAGGAAACAAAAAGGCAGGCCATTGAGTCCTAGTCTTCTACTTCAACAGAGCAGCTATGTTTACTTTGTTCCATGTAGTTCGCTACTGCTTAAGACTTTGTTTGAAAAAAAAGTTTGCTAAAAAAAAATGCCCTCTTATTAATTACACAAAACTTTTCATATTTGCAAATGAGAGAAACTGTCTCAGATACTTCTTATGAATCACCTATGATCCTCTCTCTCTCTTTCTCTCTTTTTTTGTGTGTGTGTTTTGTCCCACCACTGCCTGGGACCTAGTTAAATGACTGTACATCTTGGTTTGCCCGGGAAAGTTTGTAAACCTGTTGCCTGATTTTAGTTATTAACATTACCCCCTCTCACTCTCAGAAGTGTTCCGGTTTGGACTATGAATTTTATGGTCGCCTTGACTCTGACCAACTTTTTACAGGTGCAACCTCAGAGTTGCTGGCATCCTGCCCTCACAGCATGCCTCTTGCCTCCTGCCTCAGGATTTCCTGTTAACACTGCCATAAACACTGTCATGGGATCAGTGCCCTTGCTCATGTATGAGCAACTTATAAATACAGAGGAATTAAAGCCCCGTGAGTAAACCTTTCACCAATGGGAGGAGTAAGTGAACAAATTATTTTTCTGCTTTCTCCCTACACAGTTCCCCTCCAGGGTTAGTCTATACATAGCCTGTATAACAAAGGGAGGAACAGGTAATCATTTCCAAGAGTCAGACAATCACATTTAGCAGTGGCCAGCTCAATAATACCTCCTCCATTTAGCTCTTCCTTTACCCTGATTTTCTCTCCTTGTCTCTCACTCCTGTTCCTTAAGATCAGACTCCCTAATAAAACAGTGACATGGAAGCCTTCTGCATCGGGTTTTTGCATTCTGGTGAACACAGGCCAAGATAAGGCACACTCTAGAAAGCTTAAATATGTCAGGCTCTGCCAGGTTCCCTGTGCCAACAGCTATCATCTACTTCTCTTGGCCCTCGGTTGAAAGCTCACAGATATGGAACTAATCATGAATTTAGGCAAAAGAGATAGGGAGCGCTATTTCAGCATCAATCAGCATCAGACAATCCTATGCTAACTCAAGCCTTGTTTTGATAAGCTGGCTTCTGGTTGGTTTTTTTGAAGATAGTCACCATCTTGTACTTCATTTATAGGAACAGATTTGTTGCCATGCTCCTTTCATCTACACCCCAGATTCTCCATGTGGACAAATACTAACACCAAGTACATGCTGCTGTTAGTCTTTCCAGACACTATCTTATGTATGTAGATCAACTTTTAAGTCCTGCCATTTTTCTTCTGCCATTTCAGCAATTCCCATTCCTATCAATACCATAAGAGATAGCAAACAAACTGGGCCAAGACCATGACTGATAAAATTCAAGGGACAATAAGGAATAAAACCCATTCTCCTGGATCCTAGCCCATTCCTCTTTCTGCTTGAATAGTTGGGTAATACATACATGCGTGAATATGCATGCATACACACACACAAACACGCACACACATAGAACTAATCTTTCAGTAAATCACTATAGCATGAAGCTATTGAAGATATCAAAACAAAAAAAAAAATACGTCATAAGGAAGCTAAAATAAACAAGTCTCTAAAAGTAAGTTATTTGACTTCCTGGCATACAGTGAAAAAGGATAAATAAAATAAAAAGTAGCCTCTATTATTAATAAGCATGTTTTTTTCAGCCAGGAATTGCTAAAATTCCAAGGTTCTCTCCAAGAAATGCTTCTAGAACAAGGGTTTATTCAAGTTTAGTGTACATAAGACGTATTTATGAATCATGGTAAAATATGGATCCCCAAATCTCCTTTGACAGAGATCTAGATGCTATTGGTCTTGGGCAAGGCCCAGGAATCTGCACAAACACTGAATACAGAAACGCCAAGTCTGACCAAAAAAATACCTATAAATCTACAAGGGGGGTTTGGGGGAAGATAAGTTAAAATAACACCAAAAGTAGAACTGAAAGTTAGCCCAACTTTATAATTTGGAAATACATTTCACAAACAATGTAGTCTGTGGAGCTGAATTAAGAACACGGTTGATGGTCCATGTATGTTTTGACACTTGAAACAGCAAATCTCCCAGTCAGAAATAAGGTAGGAAACACCTTAGGACTTCTCCTAGAGTCAGTACAAAGCAGTAAACTGGGCAGCATTTTTTTTACTACCAATATTAAGGAAATACTCATTTCTTGAAGAGGCACAAGAACGGTATTTCCCACACTACCATCAATACATCCCCCAACTATACCTGTTTGAAAACTATGGCTCCCAGAAAACAACTTGGAAAGAAGTATGATGGGATTGTACCTGGCATGTTTTGTATGTACAGGGTTGGAGATAGTGTGGTAGGGAAGTGCTATCCCTATAAGAAAAACCTGTAGTTCAGGGTGGAGCTGGAAAAAGCACAGATAGTATAGCAAGTTAGATTGTAGTTGCGTGTAGTAGATTTGAGGTAGAGTCTGATCATTTGCATTTCTAACGAGTCAGGTAATACTGATACAACATGTTGGCCAGGGGTTACACTTTGAATACTGGTCATTTGGAATGGTAAAGTGTCAAGCCATTAAGGATAGGAAATAATCACAGTTAAGTAGAATAAAACTCCCCTAAATGAAACCTTGCTAGTCACCAGAAATTAGATTAGGCTCTATACCATTCATTTACTTTCCAGCAACATCTCTGAGAAGTGATTCCACTCATCCTCATATGGAATGCCTCATAGGACTAAGGGCAATCCATGCATGTTGTCTGTTGGCAAACACTGAGTTTGCATAACCTTTCCTTTTTAAGAATGGAAAAAGAGTAAAAGCTCAATGTGGAAACTATTGAACAATACTTTAACTTATGCAAAATATCTTTTAGGAATTGCAGAAAAGCTTATTTCTAAAGTAATTTCTCAAAAGAACCAGAAAAATATTTCAGAAGAATGTTTGGTGTTATTAATGGGTTAATATGTTATATAAGAATGAGACATAAGAAGTCATAAGGGAGCATAAGAATGTGAGTTTTTTAAAAAGAGATGCAGAGACAGGTATAGATAAAAAGCATGCCAACCAAAATAAGGAAGTGTTTCAAGGAAATTAAAATTGCAAGAGCAGAATTAAAAACTGCATAGCAGAGAATATATAACAAAGGTTCATTGTATGTTCTATCTTATAAAACATTTTACTGGTTAGGGGCTGGCCCCGTGGCCAAGTGGTTAAGTTCGCATTCTCCGCTACAGGCGGCCCAGTGTTTCGTTGGTTCGAATCCTGGGCGTGGACATGGCACTGCTCATCAAACCACGCTGAGGCAGCGTCCCACATGCTACAACTAGAAGGACCCACAACGAAGAATATACAACTATGTACCAGGGGGCTTTGGGGAGAAAAAGGAAAAAAATAAAATCTTAAAAACAGTTTACTGGTTAAAGACTAGACATGGAGATCAGTGAAATATATTAGAAACAGACACAACATAGTTAAGTACTTACATATGATAAAGATGCCATTTCAACTGAGAGGGCAAAAGGTTTTTAGTCAACAAATGGTCTTCAAGAAATTGCTTAACAATTTTAAAAGTTAACTCATTTTCTCACACCATATACCAAAATAAATTCCTGACTGAAAAAAATACATAAAAAATCAAACTACACAAAAAAGAAAGAAAGGCAGGTAAAAGATTTGATCTTCATGTAGGGAAGTTTTCTATGATGACAGGAAAGGAATATTTCTTAAAATAAAGATAGGAAAAGAGCAAGAGTGTTAAGTATACAGAACTACTAAAATTAAAACTTCTGCATGTCAAAATATACAATAAAAACATTAGAGAATACAAACCATGAAGTTGGATAAACATTTTCAATATACTTTTAATATCTATTATGTATTAAATGCCCTTAAAAATCAATATCAAAAAATGGGCAAACTCTAGCCTCAAGGCTGTCTTCCACGGACTCAGGTTCCCAGCCTGCCCTAGCAACAGACCAGATTCAACTTCCAGGCCGGCCCCTAAGGACCCAAATTATAGGCCCACTCTTGTAGCCCCAGGTTTTAGGCTCACCTTAGCATCAGGCTGGCCCCCATGGCCCCACTGTCCAGGCCAGCTTCCATCAAATCAGGATCCTGTCCCATCCTAGTACTAAATAGGACTCCCACAGACCCAGACGCTAAGCTCAGACCACTGGTCCCTGGTACCTGGTTGGCTTTTGTGGAACCAGGATCCAGGTTCATCCATGTAGACTCAGGTCCCAGGCCCATCAGCATAGACCAAAGAGCAGGCCTGCCCTGGTGAACCCAGGTTGCAGGCCTGTCTCCATGGACCCAGGCACCAGGCTGGTTCCTGTGAACCCAAACACCAGGCCTGTCCACCTGCTGACCCAGGCACCAGACTTGGCCATTTAAGGAACTCCAACAGCAAACCTGCCCATAGGCACCACCAGATGGCCCACCCAGAATCTCTGGATGGGCTGACTGGTGAAGAGATTTGCCTACTAAAACCAGTCTGTGAAGAATAGAAGAGATGCCTGCTTCCTCAAATGTGCAGGCACTAACTCAAGGCCATGAGGATCATGAATAATCAAGAAAACATTACTCCACCTAAGGAAACTAATAAAACTCCAATAACTGACTATAAAAAAACGGAAATCTGAACTGTCTGACAAAGAATTCAGAATAATCCTCTTAAAGAAATTCAGTGACCTACAAGAAAACACAAGTAGATAACTAAATGAAATTAGGAAAACAATGCATGAACAAAATGAGAAGTTCAACGAAGGTATAGAAAACATTTAAAACCCCATGCACAAATCCTAGAGTTGAATACATTGATTGAACTGAAGAATTCAATAGAGAGCTTCAACAGCAAATTAGGCCAGTCAGAAAAAAAAGTTAATGAACTTGAGAACAGGTCACTTAGAATTATCTATTCAGAGAAGCACAAAGAAAAAAATGGAAAAGAATGAAGAAAGCCTAATTAAATTATGGAATATCATTAAAAGAAACAATCTACACAATATTGGAGTCCCAGAAGGAGAAAGGGGGATTAAGAAGCAAAAAGCTTATTTAAAGGATTGGTGGCTGAGAACTTCCCAAATCTGTGGAGAGGTTTGGACATCCAAGTTCATGAAGCTAATAGATCATCCCCAAATTTCAACCCAATGATATTGTCCAAGGCACATTATAATAAAACTGTCTAAGGTCTAAGACAAAGGTAGAATTTTAAAAGAAGCAGAAAAAAATTGCTCACATATAAGGGAATCCTCATAACACTATTAGCAAATATCTCAGCAGAAACCTTGCAAGCCAGGAGACAGTAGGATGATATATCCAAAGTGCTGAAAGAAAAAAACTGCCAACTAAGAATACTTTACCCATCAAAGTGATCTTCCAGGAATGAAAGAGAGATAAAGAACTTTGGAAACAAAGAAAAGCTGAGGGAGTTCACAACCACTACACCTGCCATACAAGGAGTGTTTAAAGGAGATCTTCAAGCTGAAATGAAAGGACGCTAATTGTAACATGAAAACATATGAAAATATAAAAACACATTGGTAAAGTTAAGTATGTAGTCAAATTCAGAATACTCTAATACATAATATGGTAGTGTGCTAATCACTTAACTCTAGTATGAAGGTTGAAAGGAAAAAATATTAAAAATAACTATCACTGTAAAAATTTATTAAGGGGTATACAATACAAAAAGATGTAAATTGTGACATCAAAAACATAAAAGATGGAGGAATAAAGGGAAGATCTTTTGCATGTGATCAAAGATGTTATCAGCGTAAAATGATAGTTATATCTATAAGATGTTTTTTGTAAGCCTCATGGTAACAACAAAGCAAGAACCTACATTAGATACACAAAGGATAAAGAGAAGAGAATCAAAACATACCACCACGGGAAATCAGTTCACAAGGAAAACCAGCAAAAGAGAAAGAAAGGAACTAGGGAATTACAAAACAGGAAGAAAACAGTAAGTTGATATTAGAAAGTCCTTACCTATCAGTAATAACTTTAAATGCAAATGGATTCAATTCTCCAATCAAACGACATAGAGTGGCTGAATGAATTAAAAAACAAGACCCAACTATGTGCTACCTTCAAGAAACTCATTTAAATTTTAAGGACACACACAGTCTCAAAGTGAAGGGATGGAAAAGATATTCCATGCAAATGGAAAACAAAAGACAGCAGAGGCACCTATAGTTAGATAAAATAAACTTTAAGTAAAAAAAAGCTATAACAAGAGAAAAAGAAGATCATTATATAATGATGAAGGGGTCAATCCATCAAGAGAATATAACAATTGTAAATGTATACATATCCAGCATAGGAGCACCTAAATACACTAAGCAAATACTAACAGTTATGAAGGGAGAAATAGACAACAGTAGAAGAGTAATAAGAGACTTTAATACTCCACTCTCAACAATGGATAGATCATCCAGACAGAAAATCAATAAGGCAAGACTGTACACAGACGTAACAGACATATACAGAACATTTCACCCAACAGCAGCAGAATACACATTCTTCTCAAGTGTACATGAAATAGTCTCCAGGATAGATTATATATTAGGTTGCAAAACAAGCCTTAGCAAATATAAGAAGATTGAAATCATACCAAGTATTTTGCTAACCATAATAGTATGAAACTAGAAATCGATAACAGATTGAAAACTGGTAAATTCACAAATGTGTAGAAATTAAACAACACACTTCTGAGGAACCAATGGGACAAAGAAGAAATCAAAAGGAAAATCAAAAAATATCTTGAAATAAATGAAAATGGGAAAACAATGTACCAAAATTTATGATATCCAGCAAAAGCAGCTCAGAGAGGGACGTGTATAACAATAAAAATCTACATTAGGAAAAAAGAAAGAGAACAAACTAGCTTTGCCCCTCAAGGAACTAAAAAAGAAGAACAAATGAAGCCCAAAGTTAGTAGAATGAAGGAAATAACAAAGATCAGAGCAGAAATAAATGAAGTAGAGACCTGAGAAACAATAGAAAAGATCAATGAAACTAAGAGCTGTTTTCCTGAAAAGATTAACAGAATTGACAAACCTTTAGCTAGACAAAGAAAAAAAACAGAAGATTAAAGCAAGTAAAATCAGAAATGAAAATATGCTGTTCAGACCAATGTCATAGAGCATACTGCCTATGTTTTCTTCTAGAAGTCTCATGGTTTCAGGTCTTACATTCAAGTCTTTAATCCATTTTGAGTTGATTTTTGTGCATGGTGTAAGGGAATGGTCTAATTTCATTCTTTTGCATGTGGCTGCCCAGTTTTCCCAACACCATTATTGAAGAGACTCTCCTTTCTCCATCTTATGCTCTTGGCTCCCTTGTCGAATATTAGCTGTCCATAAACGTGTGGGTTTACTTCTGGGCTCTCAATTTTGTTCCATTGATCTGTGTGTCTGTTTTTATGCCAGTACAATGCTGTTTAGGTTACTATGGCTTGTAGTATAATTTGAAATCGGGGAGTGTGATACCTCCAGCTTTGTTCTTTTTTCTCAGGAATCCTTTGGCTATTCGGGGTCTTTTGTTGTTCCATATAAATTTTAGGATTCTTTGTTCTATTTCTGTAAAAAATGTTGTTGGAACTTTGATAGGGATTGCGTTGAATCTAGAGATTGCTTTAAGAAGTACGGACATTTTAACAATGTTAATTCTTCCAATCTGAGAGCACAGAATATCTTTCCATTTCTTTGTGTCTTTCAACAATGTTTTATAGTTTTCGGTGTACAGATCTTTCACCTCTTTGGTTAAATTTATTCCTAGGTATTTTATTCTTTTTTTGGCAATTATAAATGGGATTGTATACTTATTTTCTCTTCCTGCTACTTTGTTGTTAGTGTATGGAAACACAACTGGTTTTTTTATATTGATTTTGCATCCTGCAACTTTACTGTGTTCATTTACTATTTCTAAAAGTTTTTTCGTGGACTCTTTCAGGTTGTCTATATATACAATCATGACTTCTGCAAATAGTGACAGTTTAACTTCTTCGTTTCCAGTATGGATCCTTATTACTTTTTTTTCTTGTGTGATTGCTAGGTCTTTTATTCTTTTTGTTGCAATTGTAAATGTGATTGTATTCTTAATTTCTCTTTCTGCTACTTCGTTGTTAGTGTATAGAAACGCAACTGATATTTGTACATTGATTTTGTATCCCGCAACTAGCAGTACGCTCTATGACATTGGTCTGAGCAGCATATTTTCAAATCCCATGTCTGACCGGGCAAGGGAAACAAAAGAAAAAATGAAGAAATGGGACTACATCAAACTAAACAGCTTCTGCACAGCAAAGGAAACCATCAACAAAACGAAAAGACAACCTAACAATTGGGAGAAGATATTTGCAAACCACATATCAGATAAGGGGTTAATATCCAAAATATGCAAAGAACTCATATAGCTCAACAACAAAAAAACCAACAATCCAATTAGAAAATGGGCAAAAGATCTGAACAGAGATTTCTCCAAAGAAGATATACAGATGGCCAACAGGCATATGAAAAGATGCTCAACATCATTAGCTATCAGGGAAATGCAAATCAAAACTACAATGAGGTATCACCTCGCTCTGGTCAGAATGGCTATAATTAACAAGACAGGAAACAACAAATGTTGGAGAGGGTGTGGAGAGAAGGGAACACTTGTTCACTGCTGGCGGCAGTGCAAACTGGTGCAGCCACTATGGAAAGCAGTTTGGAGTATCCTCAGAAAATTCAGGATAGATCTACCATGTGATCCAGCTATTTCACTGCTGGGTATTTATCCAAAGAACTTGAAAACACAAAGGCATAAACATACATGCACCCCTATGTTCATTGCAGCATTACACACAATAGCCAAGACGTGGAAGCAACCTAGGTGCCCATCAAGGGACGAATGGATAAAGAAGATGTGGTATTTATACACGATGGACTACTACTCAGCCATAAGAAATGACGAAATCTGGCCATTTGTGATAACATGGATGGACCTTGAGGGTATTATGCTGAGTGAAATAAGTCAGAGGGAGAAAGTCAAATACTGTATGATCTCACTCATAAGTAGAAGATAAAAACGACAAAAAAATAAAAACACATAGCATTGGAGATTGGACTGGTGATTACCATTGGGGAAGGAGAGAGGGGGGAGGGCAAAAAGGGTGATCAGGGTCACATGTGAGGGGATGCACTATAATTAGTGTTTGGGTAGTGAACATGATGTAATGTATCCAGAATTCGAAATATGATGTACATCTGAAAAAAATAAAAATTAAAAAATTAAATAAAAATAAATAAATAAAAGTAATACAATCATTACAATTTAAAGAAAACAGAAATGGAAGAGGAAACATTACAACTGAAACCACAGATATAGTCAGTATCATGAAATTACTATGAACAATAACACTCCAACAAATTGGATAACCTAGAAGAAATGGATAAATTCCTGGAAACATCAAACAGACTAAGACTGAATCATGAGGCAATGGAAAATCCGAACAGAACAATAATAAGTAAGGATGTTGAAACAGGAATCAAAAACTTCCCAACAAAGAAAAGTTCAACACCAGATGATTTCTCCGGTGAATTCTACCAAACATTTAAAGAAGAATTAATGTCAATCCTTCTCAAACTTCCAAAACATCAAAGAGGAGGCCTCACTTCCAAACTCATTTTACAAGGCCAGCATTACCTTGATATGACAGTGAGATAAAGAAAAGAAAATTACAGACCAATATCCCTGATAAATATAGATGCAAAAATTCTCTACAAAGTACTAGGGAACCAAATTCAAAAATCACGTTGAGAGAATAATACACGACAATCAAATGGGATTTATCCCTGGGATACAAAGATAGTTCAACACACACAAATCAAGAAATGTGATACTCCACATTAATGAAAGATAAAAATCATATGACCACCTCAATAGATGCAGAAAAACCATTTGAAAAATTCAACATCCTTTCATAATGAAAAGTTTTAACACATTGGTTATAGGAGGAACTTACCTCAACATAATAAGGGCCACACATGAAAAACCCACAGCTAAACTCATACTCAATGGTGAAAAGCTAAAAGCTTTCCTGCTAAAATCAGGAGCAAGACAAAGGTGCCCACTCTCACCACTGCGATTCAACATCAAACTGGAAGGCCTTGCCAGAGCAATTAAGCAAGAAATGGCAATAAAATCACCCAAATTGGAAAGAAAGATGTAAAATGTCTGTTTTTGGAGATTATATGATCTTATACATATAAAACCCTAAAGACTCCACCAAAAACTCTTAGAACTAATATATATAGTATTTATTTCTGATTCCAAATCCAGTGCTCTTCCCACTGACTACCATTAATTGTAGATTAACACTATTATAATACCAAAAAAAGTAGAAGGGTGTTGCCTAGAAAAATTAATATATAATGAAAACATATTTTCATGGTCAATGTGGTTGATTCCCCAATATCCAATCCAACTCTAAAATATTATTCTAAGCCAATTAGGATAATCTCACTCTTCTTGCTAATGATTGATTTAGAATTGAACATTAAATCCAATTTTATCCAATAAAATATGAGCGAAATTCTATTGGAAGACTTCCATGAAAAGTGTCCTTGCTTCAAAGAGAGAGACTCAAGAATCTAGGGTCTTTTTTCTTTGGATATTTTACTATTGGATATTGGATATTTCAGGTTTGAAGTGGCAACCTGAACTGCTGTGGCCATTCTATTATGAAGCCATGTTCAAAGACAATACCAGAAAGATTGGCTCTTAAGGATTTTATTATACCATGGCTGAATCCTGCCTGGCCTACTTCTAATTTTTCATTTCTGTGAGATTGAGATAAAAAATAACATTATTTAAACCAGTTTGAACTGAATTTTCTATTACTTGCTTCCTAAATGAAATATCTGTTATAAACTAACTGCCAACGTTATACTTAATAGTGAAACAAGAAACAAATTCCCATTAAAGTAGGCCAGCCCTGGTGGCCTACCGATTAAGTTCAGTGTGCTCTGCTTCCACGGCCTGGGTTTAGCTCCCAGCCATGGACCTACACCACTCTTCTATCAGTGGCCATGCTGTGGTGGAGGCTCACATCCAAAAAGCAGAGAATTGGCAGTGGATGTTAGTTCAGGGTGAATCTTACTCAGCACAAACAAAAACAATCTAGAAATTCTAGCTAAGAATTAATACATATAACTTCCAAAAATGAAGCAACAAACACTTCACTATTTATAGATAAAATAATTTTATGCCTTGGAAACCCAATAAGACCACTATAAATCTCTTGGAATTATGGATATTTTGAAATGTGGCCTGGGGCTGGCCCAGTGGCACAGCGGTTAAATTTTCACGTTCTGCTTCTCAGCAGCCCGGGGTTCACTGGTTCGGATCCTGGGTGCAGACATGGCACTGCTTGGCAAACGCCATGCTGTGATAGGCGTCCCACATATAAAGTAGAGGAAGATGGGCATGGATGTTAGCTCAGGGCCAGTCTTCCTCAGCAAAAAGAGGAGGATTGGCAGTAGTTAGCTCAGGGCTAATCTCCTCCCCTCCCAAAAAAAGAAATGTGGCCAGAAAAAAACAATGAATTTAGAATAATCATTATAATCCATGCATACCAACAGTATGAATTTAGAAGTCATAATGGAGGACAATGTCCATTAATAATAGCAGCAATATTAAATTTATTGACAAAACCTTAATAAAAAATGTGTACAAGTATTTCAAAAACAAACATAAAACATCTATAAAAGTTAGAGAAGGATTTGAGTAGCTTAATTTGACTTCCAGTTTAATTCTTTGCCCTCCCCTTTCCCCACAATCTTCTTGGAGAAATAATTTACTTACTATCCCAGATGATGGATATGTTAATTAACTTCATTGTGCTAATCATTTCACAGTGCAAACATATATCAAATCGTCATGTTGTACACTTTAAATATATATAATTTTATTTGTGACTTTCACTTCAATAAAGCTGTGAAAAAATAATTGATCAAATGCAAAGACTGTTCAAGCACAATGCTGGCAATAGAAGCTTATGGTATGATGAGTGAAAAGTTGTTTTATTTGAGGTAACACTGGTTTATAACATTATATAAATTTTACATGTGCATTGTTATATTTCAGTTTCAGTGTAGATTACATCATGTTCACCATCCAAAGACTAATTACCATCTGTCACCATACACATGTGCAAATCACCCCTTTCAAACTATCCCCTCCCCCCTTCCCCTCTGGTAATCACCAATCCAATCTCTGTCTCTATGAGTTTGTTGTTGTTTTTATCTTCTATTTGTGAATGAGATCATACAGTATTTGACTTTCTCCATCTGACTTATTTTACTTAGTATAATACCCTCAAGGTCCATTCACATTGTCACAAAAGGCAAGATTTCATCTTTTTTATGGCTTAGTAATATTCCACTATGTATGTATACCACATCTTCTTTATCCATTCATCCCTTGATGGGCACCTAGGTTGCTTCCGAGTCTTGGCTATTGTGAATAATACCTCAATGAACATAGGGGTGCATATTTATTTATGCGATTTCATGTTCTTTGGATGAATACCTAGCAGTAAACTAGTTGGATTGTATAGTAGTTCTATTCCTAATTTTTTGAGGAATCTCCATACTGTTTTCCATAGTGGCAGCACCACTTTACACTCCCACCAGCAGTGTATGAGACTTCCCTTTTCTCCACATCCTCTCCAACACTTATTATTTCTTATCTTGTTAATTATAGCCATTCTGATCAGTGTAACAGGGGTATCTTATTGTAGTTTTGATTTGCATTTCCCTAATAATTAGTGATGTTGAAAATCTTTTCATGTGCTTGTTGGCCATCTGTATATCTTCTTTGGAAAATGTCTGTTCATATCTTTTCCCCATTTTTTAATTGAATTGTTGGTTTTTTTGTTGTTGAGATGTATGAGTTCTTTATATATTTTGGAGATTAATCCCTTATCAGATATATGGTTTGCAAATATCTTCTCCCAATTGTTAGGCTGTCTTTTCATTTAGCTTATGTCTTTTCATTTAGTTTCCTTTGCTGTGCAAAAGCTTTTTAGTGTGATGTAGACCCATTTGTTTACTTTTTCTATTGTTTCCCTTGCCTGGTCAGACATGATACTTGAAAATATGATGCTAAGACTGATGTCGAAGAGCGTGCTGCCTATGTTTTCTTCTAGGAGTTTTATGGTTTCAGGTTTTACATTCAATTATTTGATCCATTTTGAGTTACTTTTTGTCCATGGCGAAAGATAATGGTCTACTTTCATTCTTTTGCATTTGTCTGTCCAGAATTACCAACACCATCTATTAAAGAGACTTTCCTTTCTCCATTGTATGTTGTCAAAAATTAGATGTCCATAGATGTGTGGGTTTATTTCTGGGCTCTTGATTCTGTTCCATTCATCTGTGTGTTTGTTTATGTGCCAGTGCCATGCTATTTAGATTACTATAACTTTGTAGTATATTTTGAAATCAGGGAGTGTGATACCTCCAGCTTTGTTCTTTTTTCTCAGGATTCCTTTGGCTATTCAGAGTCTTTTGTTGTCCCATAAATTTTAGGATTCTTTGTTCTATATCTGTGAAAAATGTCATTGGAACTATGATAGGGATTGAATTGAATCTGTGGTTTGCTTTAGGAAGTATGGACATTTTAACTATGTTAATTCTTCCAATCCAGGGACACAGAATATCTTTCCATTTCTTTGTGTCCTCTTCAATTTCTTTCAATAATGTTTTATAGTTTTCAGTGTACAGGTCTTTCACCTCTTTGATTAAATTTATTCCTAGGTATTTTATTCTTTTTTTGGCAATTATAAATGGGATTGTATACTTATTTTCTCTTCCTGCTACTTTGTTGTTGGTGTATAGAAACACAACTGGTTTTTTTATATTGATTTTGTATCCTGCAACTTTACTGTGTTCATTTACTATTTCTAAAAGTTTTTCGTGGACTCTTTCAGGTTGTCTATATATACAATCAAGACTTCTGCAAATAGTGACAGCTTAACTTCTTCGTTTCCAGTATGGATCCCTTTTACTTTTTTTCTTGCATGATTGCTCTGGCTAGGACTTCCAGTACTATGTTAAATAAGAGTGGCGAAAGTGGGCATCCTTGTCTGATTCCTGTACTTAGAGGGATAGCTTTCAGTCTTTTTCCACTGAGTATGATATCAGCTGTGGGTTTGTCATATACACCCTTTATTATATTGAGGTACTTTCCTTCTATACCCATTTTATTCAGAAATTTTATCATAAATGGATGCCATATCTTGTGAAATGCTTTCTCTGCATCTCTTGAGATGATCATGTGGGTTTTATTCTTCATTTTGTTAATATGATATATCACGTTGATTGATTTGCAGATGTTGAACCCTCTCTGCATCCCTGGGATAAATCCCACTTGATGATAGTATACTATCTTTTTAATGTATTGTTGTATTTGATTCACTAGTATTTTGTTGACGATTTTTGCATTGATGTTTATCAGTGATATTGGCCTGTAATTTTCTTTATTTGTGATGTCCTTGTCAGGTTTTGGTATCAGAGTAATGGCGGCTTTTTGCAATGAGTTAGGAAGGTTCCCCTCTTCAATTTTTTGGAAGAATTTGAGAAAGACAAGTATTACGTCTTTGAATGTTTGGTAGAATTCACCAGGGAAGCTATCTGGTCCTGGATTTTTATTTTTGGGGAGGTTTTTGATTACTGTTTCAATCTCCTTACTGGTGATTGGTCTATTCAAATTCTCTGTTTCTTCTTGATTTAGTTTTGGAAGATTGTGTGATTCTAAGAATTTACCCATTTCTTCTAGATTATCGAATTTGTTGGCTTATAGCTTTATGTATTTCTGAGGCATCCATTGTAATTTCTCCTCTTTCATTTCTGATTTTATTTATTTGAGCCTTCTGCCTTTTTTTAATATATATTTTTTTATTAATGTTATGATAGATTACAACCTTGTGAGATTTAAGTTGTACATTATTGTTAGTCATGTTGTGAGTACACCTCTTCCCCCTTTGTGCCCTCCCCCCACCCCCCCTTTTCCCTGGTAACCACCGAGCAGATCACCTTGTCAATATGTTAACTTCCACCTATGAGTGGAGTCATATAGCCTTCTGCTTTTTTTTATTGGTGAGTCTAGCTAAAGTTTTGTGAGTTTTGTTTATCTTTTCAAAGAACCAGGTCTTCTTTTCATTCATTTCTCTTTTTTTGGTCTCCATTTCATTTATTTCTGCTCTGATTTTTATTATTTCCTTTCTTTTTCTGATTTTGGGCTTTGTTTGTTCTTTTTCTACCTCCTTTGGGCACACTGTTAGATTGTTTCTTTGTGATTTTTCTTGTTTTTGAGGTAGGCCTGTATTGCTCTAAACTTCCCTCTTCCAACTGCTTTTGCTATATCCCATAAATTTTGGCATGTCGTATTTTCACTTTGTCTCCAGGTATTTTTTTATTTCTCCTTTAACTCAATCATTGTTCAGTAGCATTTTGTTTAATCTCCACATATTTGTGGCTTTTCCAATTTTCTTCCTGTAGTTGATTTCTATTTTCATACCATTGTGGTCAGAAAAGATGTTTGGTATTAGTTCAATCTTCTTAAATTTATTGAGACTTGTTTTCTGGCCTAATATGTGATCTATCCTAGAGAATGTTCCATGTGCATTTGAAAAGAATGTGTATTCTGTGGGTTTTGCATGGAGTGTTCTGTATATCTCTCCTAAGTCCATCTGGTCTAATGTGCCTTTTATGGCCAACGTTTCCTTGTTGATCTTCTGTTTAGATGATCTATCCATTGGTGTAAGTGGAATGTTAAAGTCCCTTACTATTATTGTGTTACTGTCTATTTGACCTTTTATGTCTGTTAATAGTTGCTTTATATATTTAGGTGCTCCTATGTTGGGTGCATAGATATTTACAAGTGTTATATTTTCTTGTCGGATTGTTCCCTTTATCATTATGTAGTGACCTTCTTTGTTTCTTGTTACAGCTTTTGTTTTAAAGTCTATTTAATCTGATAGGAGGATTGCTACCTCAGCTTTCTTTTCATTGTAATTTGCTTGGAGTAGCTTTTCTCATCTCTTCACTTTCAGTCTGTGAGTGTCTTCAGGTCTGAAGTGTGTCTCTTGTATGCAGCATATATAGGGGTCATTTTCTAATCCAATCAGCCACCCTATTTCTTTTGATTAGAGTATTTAGTCAATTGACATTTAAAGCAGCTCTTGGTAAGTATGTACTTATTGCCATTTTGTTACTTTTTTTCTGGTTGTTTTAGTAGTTCTTCTCTGTTCCTTTCTTCTCTTACTCTCTTCCCTTGTGGTTTAATGGTTTTCTTTAGTATTATGTTTGGATTCCTTTCTCTTATTTATTTGTGTATTTATTATAGGTTTCTGGTTTTTGATTATAATGAGGCTCATATATAATAACCTATCTATATTAAGTTGATGGTCTCTTAAGTTTGACCTCTTGCTAAAGCTTCATTCCCCTCCTCTCACATTTTATGTTCTTGATATTATATCTAACCTCTTTTTCGTGCATGTGTATTCATTACTCTCTTATCAGAGAAATAGATAATTTTAGTACTTTTGTCTTTTGATCTTCATATTAGCTTCATGGGTGGTTGATCTGCTATCTTTACTCTATATTTGAGTTTACCAGTGATTTCATTAGGGTTTTTTTGGATAATTTTCTTATTCCTGTTTTTATTCTTTTCTTTTCCACTTAAATAAATCCGTTTAGCATTTCTTGTAAGACTGGTTTCTTGGTGATAAATTCCTTTAATTTTTGCTTGTCTGGAAAACTCTCTCTCCTTCCATTCTGAATGTTCTCCTGGCCAGGTAGAGTATCCTTGGCTGTAGGTTTTTTCCTTTCAGCACTTTAAATATATCATGCCACTCCCTTCTAGCTTGTAAGGTTTCTGCTGAGAAGTCAGTTGATAGCCTTATGGGGTTTCCTTTGTATGTCACTTATTGCCTTTCTCTTATAGCTTTTAAGGTTCTCTCTTTATCTTTAATTTTGGACATTTTAATTATGATGTGTCTTACTGTGGGCCTCTTTGGGTTTATCTTGTTTGGTGCTCTCTGTGCTTCCTGTACTTTGATGTCTGTTTCCTTCCTTAGGTTAGGAATGTTTTCAGCTATTATTTCTTCAACTAGATTCTCTGCCCTTTTGCCTCTCTCTTCTCCTTCTGAGACATCTATAATATAGATGTTAGCGTGCTTGATATTGTCCCAGAGGTCCCTTAGACTCTCCTCATTCTCTTTAATTCTTTTTTCTTTTATCCATTCAGCTTGGGTGATTTCCTCTAGTCTTTTGTCCAGCTCACTGATCCATTCTTCTGTATCATCTACTCTGATATTGAGTCCCTCTAGTGAATTTTTTATTTCCATTATTGTATTCTTCATTTCTTATTGGTTCTTTTATATATTTTCCAATTCTTTGTTGAAATTCTCCTTGAATTCAACCATTCTTCTCCCAAGATCAATGAGCATCCTTATGATGATTGGTTTGTACTCTTTATCAGGTACATTGTTTATCTCTGTTTCATTTAGTTCTTTTCTGAGCATTTATCTTAATCTCTTATTTGGAATATATTCCTTTGTCCTCTCATTTTACCTCTTTGTTTAGGCTTATATCTCTGTATTAGGTAGATCAACTACTTCTCTTGATCTTAGAGTGGTGGCCTTGTATAAGAGATGCCTTATGAGGCCCAGTAGTGTGCTTCCCTCTCATTACCAGCTCCAAATGTTCCAGGAGTGTCCACTGTGTGGGCTACATGTGTCCTTCTGTTGTGGTGGGGTTGCTCTTGCTGCAGGTGTACAGGGAGGCCAGACTGTCCCCCTGGCCAGCTGGTTGTAATGCTCAGCTCTGTGCAGCTGCTATGGCCCCTTCAGTCACTTTATGGGACATGGGGAGTCCCAGCACAGTTGGCTGCAAGGTCTATTAGCACATTCCTGCTACAGTTTTTCTGTTAAGTGAGTAGGCCCTCAGTTTGGCTGCTTGCTAGGCCCAGGGTCTTATAATTGCTGTAGGCCTTCAGCCTGCAAAGCTGTTATCAGCTCTTTCAGGAGTGTACCTGGATGGGGCCAACCTCAAATATGGTAGCACACAATTGTTTTAGGTGTTGGAAGGAGGGGCTGATCCCTTATATGGCTGTTTGAGAAGCACAAGTCTGCTGCAGCTTACATGTCCCAAAACCCACAGGCCCATACAACCTGTCAATGCAGTCCTGACCCTTGCACATGCCCTTACCCACTGATGTGGGCCCACTCACCCCACTGCAGGGACCCCACACACTCTACCAATGCAGGCCCACCCCTTGCATACACCCTGCCCCACAGAGGCAGATCCACTCACCCTTTTGCTGAGATCCCTCACATCCTGCATATGCAGGCCCACAAGTTGCCTAAGGGCTTGCTGTTGGGTGGAGCCAGTCCCTAGGGCAAGCTGCTTGCCCTGGCTTAGTTGGATTAAATCAGTGCTCTAGGGGATGGGGTGGACCCCTGTGCTAACAGGTCAAGGGAAGTACTGCAATGGCATCTGCCAGCTTCTGAGCCAGCACACTTGTACTAGGTCACAATAATGGCTGCCAGCAATGTCTCAGTCCCTGGGGAGGTCGTCTCACCCTGGGGAGGTCTCACCTTCTCCCAAGATGTGCTGAGAGCCTATCAAGTGAGTCTTTTTTCACCAAAGGACTATGCATCTTTCTTTCTGATGATTCTAGGTTGCTTTCCAAAATGGGTGAATTTGTGTGTGGGGCCTTTAAGAGCAGGTTTTTCTTTCCCATATGTCTGATAGCTTTTCTAGGGGTATTCCCTATTATTGTTAATAGTCAGCAAAGCCAGATATTATGTCACTCTTCTTGGTTGTGCTGAGTCTAAAAGCTGCTTATTGTGGCAAAGTGCTCCTGATCAGATCCCCTACTCCTCCAAGCAAAGCTTCGTACCTTAGGGTTGCTCCTGGCCAAAGCACCACAACAAATATGTGGCTTTTTCCTCTTCAGAAAGGAATTCCTGCCTCTTCCACCCCAGTCGGCACTCTCCCTTGTTGTGGGGGTTCTTTTTAAACAGTTTCCAGTTCTCTCTCAGGGGTAGTTTTTCCAAGAGTAGTTGTGAATTTGTTGTGTCCATGGGAGGAGATGAGTTCAGAGTCTTCTTACACTGACCGCTATCTTCCCAGTAATCCCCTCTGAGTGAACATTTTAAAAGCTTAGGCTTCTTGGTGGCATGTTCTATATTGCTCTCTTTACTTATCTTTCTGGTTTCTGTTTTAGAATCGTGCTCTATAGGCTGCCACAATGAATCAGGCCTGAGGCTACTTCCATGTTTGAGGCCATTCACCTTCTTTGTGTAGGCCAAACTGAAACTAGGGTGAGTTTAAGGGGTCAGGGGGCATCTTTTAAGCCTCTTAGGACTGCTCTATCTAGGAAAAGGAATGTTCAACAGCTATCATGTTTTGCAACGCACTGCAGCCTTGGGATATACGTGAGGTAAAGTTCTAAAGCAATAGACAGTTTAATCAATATACTATACTAATATTGACATTTCTTCCTTCCTGAACCTTGGCTCTGTTTCTCTAGGTTGGTTTCAGCCATTATAGACAGCTAGTAAAGGATTCATGTATAACAAGGTGACCTTGAACAAAATAGAGAAACTCAAATGTTGGATATATACCAATATAATATTTTGGATTTGTGTATTTTTGGTCACAGGAGCCATACCATACTCTAGAGAGCAAGAATTTCTTTTCCTCTAAAGAGGATTGGCTAATCCCGGAAGATGAAATGAAATAGGCCTTTCAACTGTTGGAGGGACCTCCTCACCTCTCAGAACCTAGACTTCAAGGTAGTGGAGATGAGCTGCCTCTGATCATGTGCAATCATGGAAGATATAAATGTAACTCTTGAGAGCAGCATTTTTGATGTGAATGTCAGTAGAAGCAGCAAATTCAGTAGCAGCACCAGCAGTATAAGGAAGTGGACAGTGGCTGGGGTAGCCAATATCTTGAGCAGAAGTTGTGGGAAAATCTAGTTTCAAGCAGTTATATCTGAGTTCTGACCACACTGGCAAGCTGTAACAGATACCAGTGCTTACCCTAGACATGAAGATAAATATGCCCTCTCCATAAGGCTGAAGTTGGCATCAGTAGTGGTCATTTGTAATGATATCTGTGTCCAGTAAAATATAGATATTTGGGGTTCAGATCAATAAAAGCTTCAGGGAAGAGTAAGATAAGAAAGATAGGGCAGAACATACAGGATGAAACTCTCATAAATAAATGATTTGAGGTGGTAGGATCAGGGGGTGCTGTGGACTGATTGTGTTGCTTTAGAATTCATATGCTGAAACTCTAACCCCTAATCTGATTGTTTTTGGAGATAGGGCCTCCAAGGAGGTAATTAAGGTTAAATAAGGCCGTAAGGGTGGGATCCTGAAATGGAAGGCTTAGTGTCCTTGTAAGAAAAGACACCAGAGAGTGCTCTCTCTCTCTGTCTCTACCATGTGAGAACACAGCAAGAAGGCAGCAACTATAAGCCAGGAAGAGAGCTTTCATCAGAAACAAAATTGGCCAGTAACATTGATCTTGGAGTTCCCAAACTCCAGAACTGTGAGAAATAAATTTCTGTTGTTTAAACCATTCAGCTTGTTGTCCTTTGTCATGGCACCTCAAGCAGACTAATTCAGATTTTGATACTGAGAAGTGGAGTGCCGATGTAACGTATATAAAAATATGGAAATGGCATTAGAACTGGTAGTGAGTAGAGGCTGGAGGAGTTTTAAGGTGCATGCTAGAAAAAGTCTGGATTTCTATGAAGGGACGGTTGGTAGAATTATGGATGCCAAAGGTGATTCTGGTGAGAGCTCAGAAAGAAAAGAGGAGAGCTGTAGAGAAAGTTTCCATCTTCTTAGAGAATGCATAATCATGAAAAAATTGTCGATATAAATACGGACATTAAAGGTCTTTCAGTGAAGTCTGAGACGGAAATGAGGAAAAGCTTCTTAGAAACTGAAGGAAAGGCAATCTTTGTTATTGATAAATAAATGGCAAACAATAAGATATATTGGAGTATATGAGGAAGCCATTTGGTGTAAAACTAATTAGGCCTAACTTTGTTTTTCCAAAAAGGCCTGACATGGCCATTGAGCACGCATTGTATATCTACTTTAAGCATTTATGATGTCCCAAAGAGAAGAGCAAATGTCCTTGAGATAAAGATGCAATTTCCCTCACACTGGCATTTCCTTAAGGATAAGCACCTCTCCCTAGGCTAGGAATTGATTGCTGTGCTCCCTCTGAGACGACCATCCAGTTCCAGACAATAGACCTGCTATTTGCTGTGTGAATCAATGTGCTGGCTAGGCAATATCGTGACTGTTGTAAAAGGGACATTCCAATCATATGTGATACATGCTCTTTGACTGTGTAACCACCTTTTACACCCCAGTCCTTTGGTGTCCTTCCTTGAGGAAGGAAGGCCCTGGGCTAGTCCTCAGATCTGGCTCATAATAAACTCATCCCTGTTTTGATTTATAGATTGGTTATGGATTATTTGTGTCAACATTATAAAGTGACAAAGAACTTGGCTGAATTGTGTTCTAGTGTTTGGTGGAAGGTAGAAATTTCAAGTGATGAAATTGGATGTTTAGCTGAGGAGATTTCTAAGCAAAGTTTTGAAGATGTGGTCTTGCTTCTTTTTACTACTTATAGTAAATGCAAGAGGAGAGAAATAAATTGAAGAAGTTGTTAAGCAAAAAGGAATCAGAACTTGAAGATTTGGAAAACTCTCAGTCTATCCATATTGCAAAAAATGAAAAAGATTGTTTTGAAGAGAACATTAAGGATGTGGCTGAACAACCATTTGATGAGGAGATTAGTATGGGTGTGAACCACAAATTTAATCAGTCACAGTTGCGGAACTAGTAACAGAAATGGGATTGTACCAGCAGAAACGCTGCCAGCTCGGACTAAAGGAAACAGAGAAAATGAGAGCAAACAGAGGAAGGATGCTAATGTGAGTTATCCTTCAAGAAAAGGGAAGAATCACTCTGAAGGCAATTCAGAGATCATCAGGGCTGCCACTCCCACCACAGGTCCACAGGCCAAGACTGCTTTTTCCTCACTTTCAGAGGATGGGACCCTTAGTAGAGAGCCAAACGGGTAAGGGTGGCCCTCTGAGCTGAATGGTCTGGGCCACCCTGAAGAGTCTGAGGGGGTCTGAGGGTCAGAACATGGAGCCAAAGAGGGTTGTTCCCAAGATTTGAAATCTAATGGAATTTGCTTTGCTAGGTTTTGGACCTGCTTGGGATCCATCACCCCTTCCTTCTTTCCTATTTCTTGCTTTGGAATGGGGATGTATCTCTTCTGCCTGTCTCACCATTGTATTTTGGAAGTAGGTAATTTGTTTGATTTCACAGGTTCACAGCTGGAGAGGAATTTTGCCTCAAGATGAATCATACCTCAAGTCTCACTCATATGTAATTCTGTATTTAGATGACACTTTGGACTTTAGACTTTAGAGTTGTTGCTGGAATGATCTAAGACCTTTGGGGCTGTTGGAGTGGAATGAATGTGCTTTGCATGTGAGAAGCAGCAGGTAGCTGCTTTTGGACATGCATTTTGGAGGTCCAGGAGGGAAATGGTATGGACTGAATTGTGTCCCTCTCAAAATTCATATGTTGAATGCAACATGACTGCATTTAGAGATAGGGCTTATAAGAAGCAACTAAGGTTAAATGACATCATAAAGGTGAGGCCCTGAACTGTTACCATTAGTGTCCTTATAAGAACAGACACGAGAGGTCTCTCTCTCTCTCTGCATATATATATATATACACACACACATAGTGAGACAGAAGCTGTCTACAAGACAGGAAGAGAGCCTGAACCAGAAACCAAATCAGCTGGCACTTGATTGTGGACTTAGCCTTCAGAACTGTAAGAAGTAAATTTCTATTGTTTAAACCACCCAGGCTGTAGTATTTTGTTATGAAAGCCCAAGCAGACTAATACAGGGAGGATGACACACATGTAGAATGGTTAGGGTTATCACTTACTTAGACATTGACATCCACAAAAATTCAGATTTTGACCACAATTAATATTCAATGGATAGAGACTGGGATTTGGAGTGTTATGTTCTGCCTGGAGAAAAATACATATGCTTGTACACTGGAGAGTCATTCACTTTAGATTAAAGAGTTACTATTTATAACTGAAAACACATCTTACAGGTGCTATGAATAATTTCTCACGTGGAACCAGAAGATCTGACATCAGTGAGCATGGACAGGGCCAATTCATTTGTGATTTCAAACTGTTAGCAATGTTGCATTTTTGTAGACAAAGTCGCATTTGGGGATCCAGGCTCCAGCACTGGGAAAGCATTTTTGATCAGTGCTCCTTGTTAGGTAGTTATATTCTGTTAGTGCTCCTTGTTGTTAGTTACATTCTGATTTCTCGCAGAATATATGTCATTTTGAATGGTTCCCTAAAGGCAAAAGGTTGTGAAGCATAAGCAGAGGGGAAGCACAGGGCTAATGAAAGCCTTGGGATCTCTACGGGATAACAAAAATGCAGAGAGAAGAGGGGAGGTTTGGAAACATGGGAAATTCAGGGCCATAAACTTTTGCCTTTTACAAATGTCAGGTACCCAGACCACAAGATAGAAATGTAGGATATGCACTAAATTTGAAAAAAAGGATTACTTGTGTTTTCCTAAACCTTACAGATGAGTTCCTGGAGATGTGATAGCCTTATGTATATTGGGATATACATTTGAGATTAGAAAAAAATGAGCTCATGAGAGATTTATGATTTTAATCCAGCTTTAGGTGTAGGGAATTGGAAGCCAATTCTGGCAACTGCCTTTAAAGAATGGGTGCATGTAAGGGAATGGATCAAAATATTGACAGTAGTTTGCTATGGCTATTGGCATTATGAGTAGCAGGGTAGTGGTGAAGAGTGTAGACTCTCGAGCTAGACTGTTTGGGTGTGAATCCTGACTCTCACACAAGTGTGACACCTTAGAAAAAATACTTAAGATCGCTGTACATTTGTTTCTTCACTTGTAAGAGGTAAATAACAATAACATCTTCTAACTCTGCTTGTTGTGAGCATTAAACAAAATAATCCTTGGAAAAAAACAGTAGAGTATCTGACCCATAGTAAAGCGCCCAGCTACTGTTACACTGTTAGCTATTATTTTCTTCAAAACTTTCAGAATTTTCTACTATAAACCTATATTCCTTTATTATCAGAAAAATAATATGTTAAAAAGATATAAGTGCTGGCCCCGTGGCTGAGTGGTTAAGTTCGCACTCCTTGCTTTGGTGGCCCAGGGTTTCACCAGCTCGGATGCTGGACGTGAACATGGCACTGCTCATCAGGCCATGCTGAGGTGGCGTCTCACATGGCACAACCAGAGGCACTCACAACTGGAACGTACAATTACGTACCGGGGGCTTTGAGGAGAAGAAGAAGAAGAAAAGAAAAACAAAAAAGAAGATTGGCAACAGATGTTAGCTCAGGTGCCAATCTTCAAGAAAAAAAAGATATAACATTGTTGAAGATACATATGTATCCTTTATTTTTTGTGTCTTGCAATTTTGGGTTTGGATAAGGTCTGAGATGAGTACATTACTCTTTATTAGCTGTTTATTTCGTAATCCAGGTTCTAGACAAAGAATGTATATACAATCTACATTTTAACGTCCATAGCTTTGGCATTCCATTTCTGACAGTGACCAATTGAGGGAATTTATACACGATATTTAACCCCTCTATGTAAAATGAAGATAACAATACCGAGATTGTATGGTTGCCGTGGTGATTAGGTTAGGTAAACATGAAAGGCTCCTCCCTGCACAGTGGCTGGCATACAATAGGCACTCAACCAATATCGGCTACCATCACCCCCTGCTCACCTTTTATGAGCTAGACCAAGTACTCTGGCATGAACTACATTCCAGTATAGTTGCTTTTCAAATATAGGCCCCTAAATATATCTTCTTCCCAATGCTTTCATTTAGACAATTCCCAGTTATACTTAGGTTGTGTGGCCAAAACACAACTGTATCAATCTTTTTTTTTAAGTAACTGTGGGACAATCTACAAGATGTATCTTTAATGTCAATTTTATGTATGGTGCACAAATGACTTGATTATCACAGGAAGTCCCTCTAAGGGACACCCACTCTTTACTAAAATTAAAACCATGTCCAGTCAGAAATTCTACTACCTGTGCAATTTGATTAGCCTAAAGATGTTAGTCAGGGAGATTTTTTAATATCAGTGCTTCCATAGAGGTGACGTATTGTCATCTGAGGTGTGAAGTGGCAGACGACTGTTCATGGCAGAGCAATTTATTTTTGCCTTAAATAATAGGGTACTGGCACTATGGTGGCATAATTAACATTGCAGGTTTACCCTGTGAAGAATCTCAAAAGAGATTTGTAATTAATATAAATTGTGAACACACAGTAATTGAGGACTTTATAGAATGTCTTGAGATTTATATTGATAGGAAGGACTTTGGTCAATTTCTGTTTATTCCTATTTTGTGCATAGAATTGCCCTTGAGTAGCTAGCTATCAGTGCTTTGATGCCATCTGGCATTTTGTGGATAGGCACATCTCCAAAATCATAAGGTGAAATATCAATTGTAAAAAACAGAGGTTTATGTTCTCTGTAATGTACTAGCACAGGCTCTGAAGTCAATAACTGTTTGCTAGTCTCAGAAAGAACTTAAAACTGGAAATTCAATTCCATAGAATATCAACCCTACTCCCACAGTCCAAGCAGGTGATACAGCTCAGCAGAAGTTGTTTTTTGTGAAATGCAAGTTGGCACATCGAAAAATGTCAGACCCCTCGTGAAGCCTACCCATTCCTAAGGACAGCTTAAAGACGCATTTTGGTTTTGGAGCAGGTATCTTACAAATTCTATTAAGTGAACATTAGCAGCACTGACACAATAAAGTTATCCAAATTCTCAGAGTCTTTTTCTTCTCTGAACCTAAATTCCTGATTTAGACAGTGACTAAAGGCAGGAATCTTTGATGTCAGGGAGACCTTGGTTTGAATCCTGCATCCACTGATTTCTTGTGACATTTAATGAATTACTTTCTCTGAGCCTCAATTTTCTCATCTGTTAAATGGTAATAGTCCCCAGGTTTGTTACAAGGATTAAATGAGTTCACATCATCTCCAATTCACTAGTCTATCGATTTCAAGCTTTTGCCCTCAGAACTTCATTAAAATAGCAATTGTCAAGGTTAACAATGACTTCCATACTGTTCTCTCAGCAGCATTCAACCAAGCTGATATGCCCCCCTGAGGTATTCTTCTCTCTTCACTTCTGGGACACTACATTCTCTTGACTGTCTGCTGAGTTCCTTGACACTCCTTCTCAGGCTCAACCTTCTCTGGGCAATCGTGAATCCTAGTGTGTCTGAGGATTCAGTCTTGGGATCTTTCTATTTCCTTCTCCTCTCTTTTCTCTTCTCTCCACTCTTCTTTTTCCCACTATAATCACTTTCTAGGTAATTCGATTCTAGTGTCACAGCTTTAAATACCATTAGTATGTTGATGATTTCTAAATTTCTACCTAAAACCCAGACATCTATCCTGAGTCCAGATGCGTATGTTACAGCTTCCTTGACATTGTCACTCAGATACTTAACAGACATCCAAAGTTAATATGTCAACAAAGACCTCTTGATTTTTATACAAAAACAACAGCAACAAATTGTTGCTCACTCAGCTACCCTGAGTCTACTAAATGTACCACCATAAATTTCAGTTCTTCAACCTGAAAACCTGGAATTCATCACCAATCCCTTGCTTTCCTTTATTCTCCACATCCAGTGCATTACCAAAGTCTGTGGCTTCATCTCCAGAACAAGTCCCCCTCAGTTCACTTCTCACTATCTCTAGTACTGCCATCACGATCCAATAAAACATCTACTGTCACCCTGAACTAGTTCAACAGCCTCCTGGTAGGTCTCCCTGATTCCATGCTTGACCTTCATTATCCATTCTCCCTGCAATAGATAGAGGGAAGTTAAGAAAAATGCAAATCATACCTTATCTCTTCCCTGCGTTGAATACGTCAACGAAGTCTCATTGCTCTCACGATAAAATCCGTATTTCTTACTTCAGCCTACAGGGTTTCTAAATGACCTAGTTCCTGACTACTTCTTCAACATCATCTCATGTCTTTCCTCCTCAATGAGCTCTAGCCAAACAGGCCTCCCTCTCTAACATCCTAAACTCTTTTTTAACTTATGCATGTAATGCTTTGACTCCGGATCTTTGTATGATTGACTTCTTTTCATCTCAGTCCAAATGTCACAACATCAGAGAGGTCTTTCTTAACTCTCACCTAACTATACTACCTCATCACCCTGTTAATGTCTTTTAGAGCACCTAACATGCTCTATAATCATCTCGCTCATTTATGTGTTTTTCTGTTTCCTGAAGTACAATGTAACTCCATGTAAGCAAGGACCTTGTTTCCTAGAATAGTTTCTGTGTTGTAGAAATGCTCAATATGTGTTTGTGGAATGAATGAAAATATGTACTAGCACTTAGGACAATGTCTATGTTCAATAAATGGTAACCATAATTGTTATTAAATGCAGAAAATGAAGATGAGAAGGAGGAGGGAAGAGGAAAAGGAGAACAGGAAAGGGATAAGGAAAAATAGAAGGAGGAAGTAGGTGAGGAATATCTTAAGTATTTCTGTAAATTTGTACTTTGTTGATTCAATAATAAGGACACAATACATAGAATTTTAAAAGAACTATTTCCATTAAGGTATGGAAAACTACAGGAGAAAAATTTTCAACTGACAAATAACCTCAGATAGCCCTCTCATTGTGAGGGATGTTTGGACACATTCATACCACCATTTCTCACATTGTTAACAGGGCACTGACATTCTCTACCATATACTGCACAATCAGTAAGCTTTTCTGGACTTGGATTCTTCAAAGTCTCGAAATTTTTTTCTTCTTTGGGCAAACTGGCATATCTCTTATTTACACGTGAGTAGACAAACTTAGTTGGAAAGATGCTAATTCTGCCTTACAATACCTCCATTCCCAAAGAATACCTGGAAAATCTATAATTGAGTATTTTTATGAATTTATTAGACCATAATTCCAAAAAACTATGAACCATTTTCTACCCAAAAGATTTCTAATTCAAGCCCATAGATCTCTAAATGCACGCTTCTCTTAGCAGGCGCACTCCTGTATGTATATGTATATATATATAGCTCCACAACAGTAATCTTGATTGGTAGCATAGTTTATGTAGAGAATTGTTCTGCAAATAGTTTGAACCCTACTTTCTCATATTATGCTAACATGTTATCAAGGGCTCTCTGTCCTCATATTATGTTCTTTTGTAGTGGAAGCTAAGTCACTTGATATTTTATGACATGAATTTTCTTATACAATTAGGAATGTTAACTCTGGTTTAATCACGGAGAACTATCATTGAAGGGTCATTGCATGAACACTGCAGAGTTAATCTCAAACATATTCTCTCTCTCTGTCTCTCCTTCTGTTTCCTTCTCCTTCCTCTCTCCTCACTCTCCCTTCTTCTTTCTCTTCCTCCCTCCCTTTCTTCCTTCATATATTCAGGCATGAATATTTACTCTGTATGAGGTATCATCCTCTAAACAATTTCCCAAATTGCAGTGTTGAAGAAGATTGTATAGTCCTAAACCATTAAGAGGAGCATCCTCATTTGTGTAACTTAACATCTGAACAATGAGTGATGATATTTATGAGGTGTGGCTTTAAAAAGCAACATTTTCATCAATTATCTTAATTTATTTGCAGCAAGGATGGTGTGTGCAAGGCCTTATTGTTCCATATATTAGCACCTCAGAAAGTAGCCATGGTTATATTTTTTGGCTCCAAGCCTTAGTATATGAGTCCCATTAGGCAGATTGGCTGGTCTCAAACTCTTCAATATGCCAAAAAGCAGGCATTTTAAACACTCTGTACCTCAGTTTCAGTAGTGCACTCCCTATCAGACTGTTTGCTAGGAGTATTGAGAGTAGACATACATTGTCTTCTTTTATTCTGTTTTGTTATTAAAGAAATCCCATATTTCTTACCATAAATCAAAAACAATAATTTAACTAAACAGTCTATCATTTCAATGGCACACTATTCTGTGCTAAACCTACTCAAAACCATAGCAGTTTAAAACTACAGGGATCTAAAGAAAATAAAACACTAACCAAGACTCAAAGACAATGCACATATAGAAGTTTATGCAGTTTCCTTTGCTACACACAACAGATTTAGAAACATGAATTGTAAGTAAACATTCTCCACCCTCTTTCTCCTACAGTTTTTCATTTTCATGCGCTTTTGGTCTGGATGTTTCTAAATTGTTAGACAGATAAGATACTAGATATCCAGTTTCTTTGGAAATGAATCCTGCCAGGGAGCCATCAGATTTCGCAGAACTGGGAACTTTAATCATTTTACCTCCAACTTTTCTTCAGGAGCTTTAAGCAGCATGAATGTAGTAAAAATGTTACACCTGCTAGCCATAAAATGAGCAATGCAAAAGATAATACGGTAACTTCAGGGAATTACAGTATTGTGCACATCATGTTTTTTAAATGAAACTTTCAAATTGAAGACTATCATATAGTTAGTGAATCTTTTGGACAGGTTTGTTTTCTTTAATCATATATATATAAGGCCATGTTTCCCAAAATATTCTCTTGTGGAACACTTGTTCTATGAGATGCTATGCAGAAAAAATATGTCTATGTCGAATTCTTGTTTTAGGGGATCCTGCCCTGGACACCGTTCTCTGGAAGATTCTCAGCATTACTAGTATATTAAAAATAGGGCCACGAGCAGCAGTAATAAAACATTTAAAATTGATGAACATGGTGATCTGCAAACGTATTTGCTTAACCTAATATTCATCCCACCCACTCCACGTGACCCTTATTTATTTATCCTGAAGCACTTGCTATAAAAAATGTTGATGAAACATTTCTTTCCTAAACCAAATAGGAGGCCACTGCTCATTTCAGACTCAATCCCTTCTCTCACCCTCACCTAATTTATTCTTCAGATAATTTTTCTTAAGTAGAGTTGTATTATAAAAATGTTTTCTCCATTCAAAACTGAACAATATATGTCAATGCAATAAAACACAAAAGGATACTATAACAGTTACCAACTGCTTCCCTAATGCAAAACAAAACTGCAATGTGATATCACCTTACACCTGCCAGAATGGCTATAATGACCAAGACAAAAAACAACAAACATTGGAGAGGATGTGGAGAAAAAGGAACCCTCATACACTGCTGGTGGGAATGCAAACTGGTGCAGCCACTATGGAAAATAGTATGGAGATTTCTCAAAAAATTAAAAATAGAAATGCCACATGATCCAGCTATCCCACTACCGGGTATTTATCCAATGAACTTGAAATCAGTGACCCAAAGAGATTTATGCAACCCTGTATTCATTGCAGCATTAATCACGATAGCCAAGACATGGAAGCAATGCAAGTGCCCTTCTACAGATGAATGGGTAAAGAAGATGTGATATATATGTAGAAGGGAATACTACTCAGCAATAAAAAAGACAAAATCATCTCATTTGCAACAACATGGATGGACCTTGAGGGTATGATGTTAAGTGAAATAAGCCAGACAGAGAAAGACAAATACTGCATGATTTCACTCATATGTCGAAGATAACAAATACATGGATAAAGAGAAGAGATTAGTGGTTACCAGAGGGGAAGGGGGTTGGGGGCTGGGCGAAAGGGATAAAAGGGCACATATGTATGGTAACGAATAAAAATTAGACTAGTGGAGGTGAACATGATGAAATGTATTCAGAAATTGATAAACAATAATATACAACTGAAATTACACAATGTTATAAACCATTATTATCCCAATAAAATTACTTGAAAAAAAAAACTGCTTCCCTCTTCCCAGTCTGCCAATTAATAGCCAATTCTTGCATTTACTCTGAAAATCTTTCTCTTGATCCTATTTCTATCCTCAAAACAAGGTTTCATCTCTCATTTTCTTTTCACTATCAAAGTGCAGTTGGTTGCATGTCTCATCAAGTCTATCTCAAATAATCCACTTATATCTACTCAAATATATATGTTTTCATAACTCTGTGCCTCTGCTTTCTCTCTTCACTCCGGAAAGAGATGACCTTCTTCCAGCTTTTCACTTGCTGAATTAACAGACTACTTATTTTTCAATTTCCCTTTTAATTTGCTTTTGAATGTTTTTCCTAGTTTCTACTTTCATAATGAATTCCTCATTTCTGTGCATTTCTCAGAAATTTGCTTACGCAACTAATCCTGCTTAAATCCATATTTAATTTCACTTCATTTTAAGATTGCTGTTTCTTAAGTTTACAGATTGTAAACCTCTTGAGGGCAGGAGGCCGTGAATTATTCTCCTGTATATTATGTAGAGCAATGCTATTCACAATCTGGCATTAAATATATTTTTGTGGATTGAGTGAGTAAATGTCAATAAATTGAACTTTGAAGAGAGCGCTATTTACTCCCATGAAGAAAGATATTCACTTAAAAGATAAAGAAAGAAAGACACACACTTAAGTTCTTCATTTTTGTAATAGTAAAACCCTGAATTTACTCAGAATCTGTATTCCTCTTTCTTTAGGTTGTACACTTTTATTTCTTTAGTTTGCTACTTCTCACAATCCCAATCCTTGTTCTAGAGAAAGGGAATATATTTCTTTTTCAAATGTTCCATGAATGATCTATCACTTGAATTATAATTCGAAATAAATAGCATCAAATTCTTCTTGTCTGAGTTATATGACTAGCTTCTGTGCTTGCATCATCATATTAATATAGGCATGAGACATATAGGAGATATGAGGACTAATGTAAAATGAAAACTTGCCCAAAATGATTAACAATAGTAACCACGTTCTCTTCACCTCTCTGTCTCTCTCTTTCTCTCCCTCCTAATCCTGGAGCTAAGAATTCTGCAAAATTAAAATGTGACATTAAAAGGGAAAATAATGTTATAAAATACAAGTTGAAATACTCAGTTAAAGCCCCAATGAATGTCGTCTTTATTTTCTCAAAAGTGCTAATAAGAACAACAAAAATAAAAGAAACTCACGAAGATGGGCCCAAGGCTGTGTTGACAATAATGAAAAGAAAGCACACAACATTCAGGGAAAGGTATTGATGACCCCAGGTATTTATGAGTTTGGAAGTGAAGAGAATGCAGAATTTCTAAAGGGATAAGGGATGTAAGGCCAAAGTTTCCTGGGTCATTGTTCTCTTTCTTCAACTGTGCCATGAAATGAACTCAATTATGAACACAAAGCATAAGGAACCACAGTCATTCCTTAACTCAACACTGAAAAAAATCCAATTTAAAAACTAACTGTAAAATGTAAATATCAAATTTGAATACATGCATCCACTCCCCAACAGACACTGGTAAAAACGAGATGACATATTTTCTACAGTTAGCAGGCTTTGAATTGATGTAAAACCAGAACAGAATATTCTTGGAAAGATATCTAACAAAACTTACATTTCCTTCACTTTGATTCTCTGCTCCTCAAATACACTTCAGAGAATATTTGCAGATCCCAAGTGTGATAAGCTCATTTTCCCTTATAACTCTATTCAAAACCACCAAGCCACCAAAATACACCACAGTTCCCAAACTCCAAGATCCTAAGATTAAAATTAAAAATCAACCAAAACAATAACAGCGGCAACACCAAAAAAACCCACTCTGCAAGATTCTTTTGTGAAGAAAGAAGCACATTTCCCAAGATGAAAAATTCTTCTCACTCAGTGTACAGACACTGGTCCCAAAGCACCAACATGCTGAAGCCCTGGGAAGGAGGCCCAGGCAGCAAAATAAAATCTCTCATCTCCCTCTGGGTCACAGAACATAAATAACACCAACACAAAGCTAATAAGTGGACTCATTTACCCTTTGCTGTGGCTTTCAGGAAACCTTTCATCAAATTTATTGCCAGAGCTGCTGCACATTATTGTGTTCTTTATTAGGCATTCTTCTCCCTGAAGATTAATTCAGGACTTTATGAAGCTGCGTGTTCCAGAGTAATAGATGATTGCAAGTAAGTTAAGAGGTGTCACATTCACATCACTATAGACACACGGAGTTGCGGTCAAATATCTGATGACATTCTTGACACAGTATATTGGCTTAAACTAGACATGACAACTCTCTTTGTGGACCTGTGCCAAAGTGGGAATGTTTAAGGGACATTCAGATTTGAAGGAGATGGATAATGGAGAATAAAAACAGTTGTACTATGTTCCCTCAACTACATCTATAAGATGGCAATACAACTTTTAGGAAAGTGAAACATTCTGTCAAATCACAGGGTCTTGTTTCTCATCTCCCTGACATCATCTGTGCCAAAAAACTGGATTGAACTGAAAAAAATGAACCCGATGTTTTACGCATGTGTCTATGACCTAAGTTCTATGGGGATGAATTAGTACCAGTTTAACATGTACATCTGAAACCAACTTTGAATTTACCATAGCATGTGACATAAACGAAGCTTTGAGCTTGTCTATATGATTTAGAATCAAATCCATCCTTCCATTCATCCATTCAATAACTATTGAGTGCCTACTATCTATTAGGCACTCTTCTAGGTACCAGGGGAATATTGTTTTTTTCAATTGGAAACAAAGGTAAGTTGAGTTGATGGTTTAAGATCTATGTAATGGACACATTGAAGGTTAATTAAATTGACCATTTAAATATTATTTGCGCATCTTTGCCAACAGAGCTATGTCTAAATTACAAAGCACAATGTCGGATAGATATTTAGTAAATTCCAATTAGCATATTCAACATAGAGAACCCATCTGTGTTATCTACAACTCAAAGTGGACTTTTGATAATGTTGCGTGGCCAAATTTCCTGAAAACTCAAATTGCCTCTTTTTTGTTTTGAAAAATGCTTTGTCTATCTGAACTCAATGTCAAAACAGTCTTTACATTTTTACTAAGATTAATATCTATAGGACATGCTTTTCATCTTTAGTGCAAATTACATCAAATTAAAGGGATTCTTTAACAAAAACAACATATACTTCTAAAAGCACTTGCTATGTGCCAGACACTGTTTATCAACAACTCTATGAATCAGGTTCTTTTATCCCCATTTTACAGATGAGGAAAACTGAAAAGTTCTCACAGCTAGTGAGAGGCAAAGCCAGGATTACAGAGTAGGCAGAGGCAGAATCGCTAGTCCCTATATTATATGAGAGAGAGGGAGAGAGAGAAAGAGAGGAAAATCTTTTACATTATAGTTTGGCAACTTTGAACTATAAACTTTAAAAATTGCTTGAATTACCTACAGTCATGATTTCTTTATAGTTTATTCAAGGTGCCCTGTACTTAAAAGGCACTCATTTGGAATGAAAATAGAAATCTTACTTTTAACCATTCAGCTAAAAGAGATTGCTTCATAATTATCCATTGCATAGAACATAGAGTTTTACATATGTTAGCTTTCTTAACTAAATGGACACAGTGATCCCTCTGTAATTCTAAAATTCAATAATTCATTCACTCACAATTAGAAAAATAGCACCTGCTAGTGAAATTATGGCCACATAAATAATATGAAATATTCTGGGCTGTCATTAGTCTGAAATAAAGTCTTCATTATTTTTCTTAATTTGGCGTCACCAGTTACAGTTGGCAATACAAACAGGTTGGTTGTGTTTTTCTTCTTATAACAATTATTTTCAAAATTTCCTCCTGCAAGCCATTTTCCCCTACAAAAAATGTTCCATTATTTCCAGAACAGTTTGTTCACTGCCCAATAAGAAATTAATAAGGGTGGACACTCATGTTAAAAATAATGCAACTAGGGGCCAGCCTGGTGGCATAGTGGTTAAGTTTGAGTGCTTTGGGGTTCGCAGTTTCGGATCCCAGACGTGGACTTACACACCACTCATCAAGCCATGATGTGGCAGCATCCCATGTACAAAATATAGGAAGATTGGCAGGGATGTTACCTCAGGGCCAATCCTTGTCACCAAAAAACCAAACAAACAAACAGAAAAAAGTATGTAGAACTAGGCTATTCCTATGTGGAAATGTACTGAAGCAATATCTGAAGAGCCTAAATAAGTCTACTCTTTTAATCTCTGCTTCTCAATTTATTTACAAGCTTCCCTCACACCATTCCCATCTTGCTGTGGAAAGTTGTCTAGGCTAAAACCTTCTAATGAGTTCCTATAAGCTTTTCATGGACAAGCTTACTAGCAGAAGCTGCTTGTTAGGCTGTGAATACGGTAGGAATCCCTTTCAGCTTTATATCAGTATTATTATTTAGTTAGTATTTTCAACTATTTATGGACCAAGGTAGGATAATTTGGCAAAAGTTTTTAAAAAGCTTTGCATATTTTATTTGATTGTTTTTTTTTTTTTTGAGGAAGATTATCCCTGAGCTAACTGCTGCCAATCCTCCTCTTTTTGCTGAGGAAAACTGGCCCTAAGCGAACATCATGCCCATCTTCCTCTACTTTATATGTGGGACGCCTACCACAGCATGGTGTGTCTGCACCTGGGATCCGAACCGGCGAACCCCAGGCTGCCGAAACAGAACATGCGCACTTAACCACTGGGCCACTGGGCAGGCCTCCAAAGCTTTGCAGATTTTAGACCCAGCTACATATTTGCATATTTTTAGGGCATCAGATATTTCCCCAAGCCTGCAGAAACATAGCAAAAATCAAAAACAAGCAAACAAAAACCTTAGAAATCCTGGAAATTAGGGCATTTTTTAAAATAAAGACCTACAAGCTATTTTTGTTGATAAAAAGACCCTTTGGGTATAAAATTTTAAAGTTCTCAAATGTGTGAAGCAGCAAAAAGTTTTTAGAGATTCATATGCAGAAGTGGAGACTATAGAAATCAGTTGTTATACTAACTCTTAACTGCTATGATAAATGATTCAATTAAATCATGTCCACTCAATTGAAATAGTCATTTGATAATAATTCATCACTTTTGTCCTTCAAAAGGAGTGTGAAGACATATACTACTTGACTTTTGGAATGGCAAAGTAAGGAGCTCAGCAGAAAACAATGATGAAACTGGACAAATTTATCAAAAACAAACATTTCAGAAATCTGGAAACTGACCAAAGGCATACAACAAATTGAGAAAAGTTTACTCAAGAAAAACAACTAAACCTTAATAAGGACAATGGGAGTATGTGGCGTTTTAACCTGGGGCTGCTCCAATCCCCATGTCCCAGCTCCATGTTGTGATAGCTCTACCAGTGCAAGGTAGGCCATGAAGACTTTTAGCAGTCTTATGCTGGAAGGCAGCTGTCTTGATTCAGAGCAAGGAGAATAAAAATTCATGCCCGGAGGTATTGTCAAAACCAATAGTGACCTTGCTGACAATCAGGAAAGGCTGTTCATCCTTACCTGAACACAAAGACTTGTGCACCCAGAAAGGACTGACTTGTTGACTGAATGAAATTAGAATATATAACCCAATCCACACACAGATACATTAGCAAAGGGTGGAAACCTTATTTACTTAAGGAGTTTAAACACAAACTTCGATCAATCACTGCTTTATCAACAAGTTATGCTGACCCAGAGGTAGCCTCTGTGAAAGCAATATTAAAAATAAAAACAATAAAATAATTTTAAAAAATGGAACAAATACATCAATGGCCACACAGTATATGGGATACAGACTCTACAGAATTAGTCTAGGCAAGATATCAAACAAGTAAACCAATCAAACAAAAAAATAATAGCAACTAAAAGATCCATAGGGTGGATCTAAATATATAGACGCTAAACTAAATTATCTAAAATGATCAGTTTTCAACAACAAAAAAATTAAGACATGCAAAGAAATAAGAAAATATGATCCACACTCAGGGTAAAAAAAAATGCAGTAGAGAGAAATTGTCTCTAATAGTGTCCAGATGTTGGATTTAGTAGAAAAAGACTTTAAAGCATCTATTATAAATGTATTCAAAGAAATAAAGGAAACCATGCTTTAAAAATTAAAAGAACATGTACTGAAAAAGACTCAATAAGGAATATTAATATAGAGACAAAATGTATTTGAAAGAAAACACAAAATGGAAATGTTATTGTTGAATAGTACAATAACTGAAATGAGAAATTCACTAGAAGGGCTCAATAGCACATTTGAGTTGACAGCGGGAAGAATAACTGGAAGTGAAGATAAATCAACAAAGATTATCCAATCTGAAGAATAGAAAAAAGGAGAGAGAAAGGAACAAAGCCTGAGTGACCTGGGGACAACACAAACTGTAGCATCACATGCTTCAAATTATAAATAGAAATAAAAATAATTTGACATAAATTAAAATATTAATTTTATTCTGTGAGCAACCAGTAAGAAAAAAATTAAACATGCAGTAAGAGAAACAGGAGGGGAATTAAAACAGAACACTTGAAAAAAAAATATAAAAAAAGGCAGTAATGGAAGAATTGGGAACAAAAAAAATGCAAGACATATAGAAAACGAGAGGAGTGGATACTTCTTGTTAGTAATTCTTTAAATATAAATTGATTAAATTCTCCAATCAAAAAACAGAGATTGGTAGAATAGAGAAAATATTTTCAAATCATTTCTTTGATAAGATCTAGTGTCCACTAGGTATAAATAATTCTTACTACTCAACAACAAAAAGACCAATAACCTGATTATAAAATGGGCAAAGTCCTTGAATTGACATTTCTTCAAAGAAAATATACAAATAGCTAATAAACACATGAAATGTTGCTCAACATCATTGGAGAAATGCAAATCAAAACCACAATGACATATCACTTTAGGCCCACAACGATAGCCATAATAAAAAAAAGAAAATAATAAGTGTTGACAAGGATGTGAAGAAATTAGAACTTTCCTACATTTCTAGAGGGAATGTAAAATTATGCAGCCACTATGGAATCAATTTGATGGTTCCTCAATATGTTAACATAGACTAACTTATGAGTTCTTATTCTACTTCTAGGTATACACCCAAAAGAAGTGAAAAACAACGTTCAAACAAAAACTTGAGCACAAATATTCACAGCAGCACTATAAGAGTGGCTAAAAGGCAGAAACAACCCAAAAGCCCATTATCTAATGTGGATGAACATATTGTGACCTATCTATACAATGTAATGTTATTTTTCAGCAATAAAAATGAAATGAGGTATCACTTCACTCCGGTCAGCATGGCTATAATTAACAAGACAGGAAACAACAAGTGTTGGAGAGGATGTGAAGAGAAGGGAACCCTTGTACACTGCTGGTGGGAGTGCAAACTGGTGCAGCCACTATGGAAAGCAGTATGGAGTATCCTCAGAAAATTAAGAATACATCTACTATGATCCAGCTATCCCACTGCTGGGTATTTATCCAAAGAACTTGAAAACGCAAAGGCAATTTTGAATAACAAGAACAAAGTTGAGGCTTATACTGCCCTTTTCAAATCTTACTATAAAGCCACGGTAATCAATGCCATGTTGTACTAACATAGGGACATATAGATAAGTGGAATAAAATTGAAAGTCCATAAATGGATCCTGATATTTATAGTCAACATATTTTTCCCAAGATGAAAAACAATTCAATGTGGGGAAAGATAGTCTTTTCAACAAATGGAAGAACTAAATACTCCCATGCAAAAAAAATGAATGGACTCTTAAATCACACCATACACAAAAATTAACTGAAAATGTATTACAGACTTAAATGTAAGAGCGAAAACTATAAAACTCTTAGAAGAAATCATAGGAGTAAATATTTGTGACCTTGGCTTAGGTAATGGTTTCTTAGAAATGGCAGAAGTAGCATGATGCATAAAAGAAAAATATCAATAAACTGAATTTCATAAAAATTAAAATATTTTGTACTACAAAGAACACCATGAAGAAAGTGAAAATATAACTCACAGGATGAGCAAAAATACTTGCAACCATATATCTAATAAGGATTTGTATCCGGAATACATAAAAATTCTTACAACTGAATAGCAAAAGGAAAAACAAGACATTTTTTTAAAAAAACAGGAGCTGAAAATGTCAACAATCATTCACTAAAAGCATTTACAAATGGCTAATAAGCTCTTGAAAAGATTATCAATATCATAGGTCATTAGAGAAGTGCAAATTAAGTCTACAACGGGATACTCTTGATGCCCTCTAGGATGGCTTTAAGGAAAATGACAGAAACAAGTGTTAGATGGGATGAGGAGAAACTGGAACCCTCATACATTGCTGGTGGAAACGTAAAATGGTACAACCACTTTGGAATATAGTTTGGCAGTTTATTTCAAAGAGAAACATAAATTTACCACATGACCCAGCAATTTCACTCTTAAAAATCTATACAAGAGATTGGGGCTGGCCCCGTGGCCGAGTGGTTAAGTTCACGAACTCCGCAGCTGGCGGCCCAGTGTTTCATTAGTTCGAATCCTGGGCGCGGACGTGGCACTGCTCATCAGACCACGCTGAGGCAGCGTCCCACATGCCACAACTAGAAGAACCCACAACAAAGAATACACAACTATGTACCGGGGGGCTTTGGGGAGAAAAAGGAAAAAATAAAAAATCTTTAAAAAAAAAAAAAATCTACACAAGAGACATGAAACATATTCCCACACAAAGATACAGTGATGCTCATGAAAGCGTTATTCATAAGAGCCAGACGGTGGAAACCATCCACATGTCCACCAACTGATGAAAGGATAAATGAAATGTGGTTGTAGTGGGTTGAATTGTGTCCCCCCCAAAAGATATGTTCAAGTCTTAACCCCTGGTAGGTGTGAATATGAACTTATTTGGAAATAAGGTTTTTGCAGATGTAATTGAGTTGAGATGAGTTCATAAGAGATTAGGGAGGGCCCTAAATCCAATGACTGATGTCCTTAAAAGAAAAGGAAAGGACACACAGACACGTAGAGAAGAAGGCTGTGTGAAGACAGAGGCAAAGATTGGGGTTATGCTGCCACAAGCCAAGGAACTTCTGAGGCCACCAGAAGCTGGAAGAGAAGGAAACTTTCTTCTCTAAAGTCTTTGAAGGGAGTATGGTCCTGCTGTCACCTTGATTTTGACCTTTTAGTCTCCAGAATTGTGAAAGAATAAATTTCCGTTATTTTAGGCTAAGTTTCTTATGGCAGCCCTAGGAAAGTAATCCAGTTATATATCTATATAATTATTGCATGCTTTTCAGAAATAAAAAGAATAAAATAGTTACATTCCACAACATGTATGAACCTAAAAAAATATTACACTAAGTTTATGGGGCCAGATCTAAAGACTGCATATTTTAGAATCCATTTAAATGAAACTTCTGGAAAAGGAAAATCTATAGAGACAGCAAATATATTAGTGGTTGTCTAGGAGTGGGCACAGGGATTGACTGCAATGGGCATGACTGATCTCTTTTGGGGGTGATGGAAATGTTCTAAAACTGGATTGTTTTCACATTTCTGTAAAGTTACTAAAATTCACTGAATTGTATACTTAAAAATAGGTGAATTTTCGGTATATAAATTATGCCTCAATAATGATTTTTAATAAAAAAATAATAGTATTTCTTAGCCACTACCAGTTTGTATGTATTCCATTGATGAATCTTTCTATTCTATATAATAGGCATAATTTTAACTATCTCGTGCAGTCACAGATTTTTTTGAAAGAAATACATAAACACATGCCAAAACCATAACAATGTCAAGTACTATTCATCAATCCTAGTCCTAGAGATTTTTTTTAAAAATTCATACTAAAATCTTGTAACACCTTAATATCATCTCACAATAGAACTTATACTGGAAATAATTTCTAAAAGATGTAAGTGGGGAAATGAAATGAAACCCAAACAACAAACATGTGACTATTTGTTAACCCTTGACAATAAATACTGTGCTATCGATTCAAAGAACACACTGTATGATCACAATTATACTCAAGGCATGAGAAAATAGATAGTTCTTATTAGAACAGAATCTCAGACACTAGTATAACAGAGACTAATCAATAGTAAAATCATAATGACAACATCAGTAGCTAACACATAAGAATGACTCAACAATATCACTTGGATGTGGCAGCACATTGAAATAGTCAAAAACTTTGTGGCCAGAAAAAAACAAGAGAGGAAAAAGTAAAAAAAGTAACACTTATTGGGTATATATTACATGTAAGACTCTTTCATACACATTATCTCATTTGATCCTTGCATTTGCCCTACAAGTTTGCTTTGAATATCCCTGTTTAAGATCTAAGAATCTGAGGTGTACAGGCTGAGGAACTTGCCAAGATAAAAATAGATACTAGGATTTGAACCCATGTCTGTCTGATCCCATCCACTATACTGTTGGAATGTTTGTTTGAAAAACTGACAATTTACTGAGGCAGGAGAATGAGATAAAAATCCTGATGCCCAATCTGGATCAAGATTTTCTGGTGAGTGGACCCAGGCATTACAACTTTTTAGAGCACCAAAGGTAATTCCAATGTGCAGGCAGAATTGAGAATGACTGCCAAAATAGATAGGAGATTCTCCAGGGGAAATATTATAGGCCCGGGAATCAAGACGCTGTCCTTTGGTTCACTCTCATTGCCATCAATTTTCCCAGTGACATCTGGCAAATCACCCAGCCGTGTTGCCATGGAGCTTACATATTAAAGGAGGGAGGCAGAAAATAAAAATTAAGTATGTAATTAATATAGTATGATAGAGGGTGATAAGTGTATGGAGACAAATAGAGCAGGATTAGGGGATTCAAGGTGCGGAATAAGGTGGGGCAGGAGAAGGGGACCAGGGCTTTCATTTCAATAGGAGGGTCACAGAGCTCATTGAGAAGGTGAATATATACAAGTACTGGGAAAGTACGAAGCATTATATGTGAATCTAGGATGGTGTTATAGGACAGTTCCAGACTCTTGATACAAAAGACAAAAAGAAAAGCTACATGCTTATATCTGTGTAAGTATTTTCATTGAAACATATTAGCTTTTACTAAAGACGATATTTACGTTATATCTTCACAATGTCCAACAATCAATTTGACTTTTTAAAACCATTCTGCTGACCAATTTTCACTAATTGTTTAAACCAGGCATGATTAATGCTGATATAACGCTATATAGTGCCCTCCGAATCCATACTATTAGTCACTTCGGTCTATTCAGTCTCCGATTAAGTGAAGACAAAAATTGGACAAAGTGATTATCTGATCATGTTTTACAATGGTAAATTCAGTATCCCTCTATGGCTATGACCATATATTCTGTATTAAAATTTTATAATACACTCAGTGCTCTTTTCTGGTCTTACAGCTTCTGACCATGTCCGTATGCCATTGCACTCAAATAACATTCTGAGATAATAAAAATGTGTTAGCTATCAGTGTTGTCAATGGATTTTATTATTCATTAGTCTCCTTTGTGCACTACTCCAAGTTTCTGTATTTTAATAGAATCCATCAATTTCTGTATACTTTACCCATAATTATGATCATACTGTTAGTTTTCTGAAATGATAGCACAGCATTTGTTGTCATGTGCTTAAAAAGCAAAAAGAGTGTCTTTTTTTATTTGCCTTGTTCTGTTTTCAGAATTCTAGCTTTTGTCCATTTGTCTCCTTCATGTAAACCTTATGTTACTATGTTAGCCATCTGGGTTCCCTGGTGTTCCCAGTCTACTCAGTGACCTTCAGAGAGATCAAAAAGCCTTGTTTATGCAGTGGATACTGGACATGGGTTTAGCTACATACTGATATTCTGAGTGGCATTTAAGTATGACTGTCTGACTTCAGAAGTGAAGCCGGAGAGCCATCTGTTACCTCTGAGCTTTTTTCATATTGTTTTTCTGAAATTTCGTCCCTCACTATTCTTGCTCACTCTGCTCTAGCCACTTGCTGTTCTTCAAACATCTCAAATATGCTCCAGGATCAGAACATTTACATTTGCTGTTCCCTATGCCTAGGAAACTCTTCCCCGGCTACTCACATGGCCAAGTTCCTCACTTCATTTAATTCTCACCTCATCAGAGAGGCATTCATGCACATCTTTGGAAAATATTTCCATCTCCATCCTTTCACTCTATCCCCTAACCAGGGCAGCTGGCCTGGCCATGGTCTACTGAGCTGTAATATTGAGAATTATATGCTAAATTACCTAATAGGCAGATACACATGCTAAGGGCACAAGAAAAACAGGATCATCAAAACATTTTTTTTAATAATTTGATATCATCAAGGTGGTCACCAAGGGACTTCCTTAAACTTATTTTTAATTACCTATCAGCGACGGGAGTGGAGAATAACTTTCTTTTTTAGTGCTTTGGATCTCTAAAGGTCTTAATCCTACCCTAGAACTATGTCACCGTTCTTTGACAAGCTACATTCCATGCTAAGTGCATGTAGAGAACATATGTCATACATGTTACTTAGCCACTTCAAAAATGAGCATATGCTGATTTCTTTACCTTATAAGAGGAGGACTCTCAAGATGAAAAAAATATATAAACTTTTCCCCCTCACTTTCTTATTTTAAAGGCACCATATTCAGGATCTTGTTTTATTTTTTTTTTTTAATTATGGTGGTAACCATAGATGCTAATCAGGGTCTAGTTAATCTTATTCTAGATTGATCTTAAAGGTGACTCCTGAGGATAGAGCTTGAACTAAAAGAGATGCTAACCAGCCTCTTTCATCTTAAATGTACTTGTGTGCTCTATGATTCCAGAGGTTGCTGTTTAATGGTGAAAAGAAGAGGAACCGTACAATTTAGTGTTGAACGGACAATATGGCTAAAGCAGACACATAATTGTAGACTCCATGAGGTGCTTGCTGCTTTTTTCCCATCCTAAGGCACTGTTGATCCCACACAATTCAATCTCTTACATTCCCCCCTTTGCATCATCAGCATATTAATACTCTTCATCACCATTCTTTGGAAGTATATCATATCTCATTCTCTATCCTTTGAAACATATGATCTGGAACTATTCAATAGCTACAATACGATGATTCTGGGCTGCTGAGCACAACTGATTGGCACATTAAACTGCAAGGAGCCTCTTATCTGGAGTAGACAGAATTCTTTCCAATGTAGTCCTAAGGGACCCTGCAGTAATGAAAAATAGTAATTCCAAGTCCTTGCTACCTGTCTGTTACCAGGCAGCTCTAAACGGAGCCCCAATAGTTTTTCTTTTCCCATAACCCATATTAAAGCAAATCAAGTGTAAGCCAGTAGAAGCTGGAGAGTTTGACTAGAGACCCTGCCGTTATCAATTTAAGAAGTATTTCAAAGTCTGTTCATCCCCAGATACAATACTAAAGCAATTTGACGTATGCAAGAAAGTCATATTTAACTGCTATCACTAACCTAGCTGATCAGTGTAAAAGAAAATCATACTCACCCACATACATAGTCCCATATATGGGTAGTGATTATTTTTAAAAGAAAGTTTAAGCTTTTATAAACCTGAAATGTATTCTTAAACCTAAAGAAACTTTTCATGTTTCCCCACCCCCACTATATCCAGCTTAATCTGAACACACGTTGGAGGCGAGGAAGCTCTACCTAGTTAAAATAAAATCATACCCAGTTCAAGAGTCTGAGTTTGAAGAGAGATACACTTTCAAATAAAATTTGAAGAATTTAAATTTAAAATTTCAGTCTTTTCATTCAAACATTTTAAACATGATGCAATCTTTAAAATTGGTGAGTTTTTTTGAATGAGTAAATCTGCAATTGAATGGTAAATATTTTAATGGCGATATTTCCAGAGGTGAAAGAAAATGATGCTGGCTTGGCTTGTGTGCAACAAGTGTATATTACTGTACTCTAATTCCCTACAGTATTCTTTTATTACTTCAGACTGATTGTCATATAGAGTTGCTTTATATATCTAAAATCTTCCTAAATTCTTTCCTAGAAGTAGCTGCGTGCCTCACTGAAAACTGCTTGATGTATTTGTTGTAAAACACCTGAAAATTATGAGGTATTATTATCTGGAAACACCTATGAAGATATAGTACAGTTAAATTTTTAAAATGCTTTATTATTTCACTAACTCAATGTTATTTCCTTCAGTTTCTCCTCCACCATTCTAGCTAAACCAACAATAATTTCCTGCATTAAACCAAAATGGCTCTCCAGAGATATGTGTTGCTTTAAAAGTTCTTTATTAGAAAGCAAAAGCTGAGATCTTTTTGATTACTGGTATTCCTTTACTTCACGTTGCCCTTATCCTAGTGGGAGATTATATCAAATAATTGTCTTGTTAAAATTTAAAGTACCTTCTCTAGTTTTGCATCCTGAAAAGATATAGCAACAATCCCTTAAACAGTCAACTGTGACTCAGTTTAACATTATTTTTCTATTTTGCAGGCTCACCACAAGAATTTCAAATTAATGAGCTGTCTTTACATTAAAGCTCTACACAGCTCTGAGATTGTAGAGAAAGCAACAGCCTCTAACCTTTCTATAAGCAATATATGACATGTACTCATGGCAGACCAACCATTCAAAATGGGCAACCTGAACAGCAAGATGAAAAATTGTGAATGAAATACTAAAAGAGGTTTCTCTAAATTTCAACAATAAAAATCCATGTTAATTTTATTTTCTGTTACCAGCTTTTCATTCAAATGCAACATTCTATATTGATGGCAGGAAAAATTCTTTTAAAATGTATAGTAGTTTGCACTTTCTGGGGTTTGGCAATTAACTCTGTTTCCAAACTGCACCTGGGGAAAAAAGCAATCATTTTTAATCTTCAGATAGTTGCATTTATGTCATAAGCACTAGGTTTACTTTCCAACTGACGGTAGGATGGCAATAATATAGCTAAGAAGATTATTTAAGCCATTACATTAAAATGTCTTGCTTTTCGTAGGCCTTCATTACTGGCAGGAACTGAGCACCATAATGTAAGTTCTTTTATATGTTTACCTGGGTTCTAATAAGCATACTTAGATTTTAATTTGTGAATGAATAAAGTGGCATTGACATTTAAAAGGCTTCTCTCACATTTCACTTAGAAACAAAATAAAACTTTTTCAAACTTCAAGGAGAAAATGGTAATGGAGAAACAATAAAAGTAGAGTGTGTCATGTTTTTAATATGTCTTTGCTTATTTATCTGTTTTCTTTTATTTTAAATGAGTATGTGTGTACGTGGAATGGTTGCTGAGGTGTGAATGCATGTGATGCCATGAAGATCTCAATAGGGAGAATTAAACCTGAAAGGATAAGTTACTTGCTTAAGACTACGCAACCATTAAGTGATAAAGCTGAGACTCAAAATCAGATTTATTTATTTCCAAAGCCCGTGGTCTTTCTACTGCACAACATTGGTTTGTCTTCAACTATGTACTAACAATCTCAGATATGATGCGTTTAAACACAACTCCATTAAAAGACTGCTTGATATAACAGTGAGCCTATGTAGCAAGTGTTAGTTCCATCTCCCAACAGTAGCATTAACATCTGACATCTGTATAGTTAGTTAAAACCACTGCCAAGGCTTAAAAATATCTCTTAGGTATTTATAACCTCCTCCTAGAGGGCTTAGAGCCAAACCAGATCCCACTGAGTCTTAGGTCAATAAAAACTGAATCAATGAAATGAATTGGAAGAGCTTTCATAAGAGAAAGACAGATCCAATTCAATTCTTACACTGTTCAGAAGATCCTCAGCAAAGCTCTAGGTATAGCCATTGGTATAGAATGCTGCACTTAAGAGAATATGGACAATACCAAATCAAAGGGAAAAATCTAAATTCTTGCCCTGAAAGGAAACACTTGTTGAGGACACCTCTACTGCAGTCTATAGAAAAGCCCTTGTTCTGTGCTATGATAGGCAGAGTGCTCTAATTTGGTACAGTCAAGGTAAAACATTTTACTTGCTTAGCCTTTACTTCCTTGTTTTCTGCAATATATTTAAGTATCAGGACTATTGTTAAAACGATCCAACTATATAGCAATCAGTATTTACAGCGAATGGAAAAAGAAAACTTTCAAACAAAAGATAGTGAATTAGAAGAGATCATATGGAATCAAAGATATAACTCTAGTTTCCTTGAAAGGAAAATGACAGCAATTAGAGTACAGCACCTAACTCTGTCAATCAGCTACAATATAATAAAAATGATCTATTCGATCTATTCTGTTCACCAGGATTGATCTTCCTAATAATCCGTATGAATCTCTATTATCATGAAACTCTGTAATAGTTGTTAAAACCCACAGAGGCAAATCAGTATGGACAAAAGTGTGGGAAATTTGCCTTCTGCAAGCAATTTACCTAGATTATTATGAGGGGTAGACATAGACAGAAATCAAAAGTCCAGACCAATTTAGGCCACACTATGGTCCAAGTCTGGTTTTCCAACTGGATCAATCTTCTTAACCCAGTCCCCATGAATTTTCTCATCAGATGTCAAAACAGTTTAAAAGATGGCATAGATTCTAATAGAAGTATATCCACAATCCTTTGCAAGTCAAATATGGGCCATCTCAAGACCTTCTAAAATACCAGACGTAGCCCTGTGGTTTTAGCAAATCTTCTCTAGACTTTAGATGTCGTGTGAGAAAGTATGGTGAATCTAGTATTGTAATCTCTTTTCCATAGCATATTTACAGTAGTCACAATTTGACTACCTTAACACCTAGTGAACAGCAGACTGTGTTATATAACCCCAGGCCTCTGTGGAGGAGCCTTAGAATTGGCTTGAGTATGAGATGATAAAGGAGGCAGGACTCCACGTTCCCCCGTTGCTCCTGCTTCAACCATAAACTCCTCTTTTTTTATGTTCTAAATACTGGAGTTCAAGGTAATCATTTGTTAAAAAAAAAAAAGAGATCTGCTGTAAAAAATGTTTGACAACCGCTGTTACAGCCTATATGTATCACAGTCATTACTAGTGTCAATCACAACCACTGCTTCTCGATCTCTTTTCTTTTCAAAAAAAGAAAAAGATAGGTACTTTATTAGAGGAGTTCATATGACAAAATGCCAAAATAGTTTATTTAGAAAATGTTACACTGAATCAAATTTTTTTTTGTTTCCTGAGGAAGATTAGCCCTGAGCTAACTGCTGCCAATCCTCCTCTTTTTGCTGAGGAAGACTGGCCCTGAGCTAACATCTGTGCCCATCTTCCTCTACTTTATATGTGGGACACCTGCCACAGCATGGCTTGACAAGCAGTTCCATGTCTGCACCCGGGATCCGAACCGGTGAATCCCGGGCAGCTGAAGCAGAAGGTGCGCACTTAACCGCTGCACCATCGGGCCAGCCCCAAATCAAATTTCTTTTTGAATAACCTTTTTTACCTCAGATATGACAATTATACATTTCTACTTTTAAGCATGCTGTAGTTCACTTAGTTATTCAAAAAATATTTATTGAGCATCTACTATGTCACATTCTATTCTAGGTCTTTGGGGTGTCATAGGGTAAGAAACAGGCAAGTTCCTACTCTCACTGCTTCCTGGTCTTAAATTGCTCCTATCTATGGGTCAGCAGAGTAGGCTCAAGCAAGTAATTTCCATAACTCACTAGATGTTAATTATGCAATGGCTCTCCCCTAACCAATTATGCAATAGCTCTTTCTAACCAGAAATATATTATTGTAGTAGATTATCACACTATTCTCTGTGGATAAGCTTAGCTGGACTCTATAGACCCACTAGTTCAGTTTAATATATTAGAGTTACAAGATAGTTTCAACAAAGATCTAAGATTTGACTCAGCTAACCAGAGCAATGCAACATAAAAGTCACCATTTATAACATCCCAAAAGTTTCTCCTTTAGAGTAGCTGTGATGATTAATTTTATATGACAACTTGACTGGGCTATAGGGTGCTCAGATATTTGATAAAACATTATTCTGGGTGTCTCTGTGAGGGTGTTTTTGGATGATATTAACATTTGAGTCAGTAGACTGGGCAAAGCATTTTGCTGTGCCTAATGCAAAAAGGCTGAGCATCCTTACATTCTGCGTAACAGGGAACTACTCCCGCATGAATGCATGAGCTGGGACACGCATCTTTTCCTGCCTTCGGACTAGAACTGAAACGTCAGCTCTTCATGGGTCTTGAGCCTGTGGGCTTTCAGAACGGAACTGACATGACCAGCTCTCCTGGTTTTCAGACCTTTGGAATGAAACTGGAAGTAAACCATCAGCTCTCCTAGTTCTCAAGCCTTCGGACTCGGACTGCAACTATACGTTGGATCTTGGGTCTCCAATTGCCAACTGCTCAAAGAACCCTACTTAGTACAGTTCCTTTTTCAAAATTAAATTTTAGCTAAACTTCATCTAAGTAGGTTAGTGAAGTTCTAGCTCACAAGAAAAAGGATAACAAGCCTCAAGCTTCTAAAGTAAAACATTAAGTCACTTCATCATTCATGTCACTTTTTAAAAAAAAAAACAGCAGTGCATTATTGTACACAGTGAATGAAAAATAATTGGATAGGGTTTATTCAGTTCCACAGATCATGGATGTAAATCAAATAGAATTTAAAATAATTAGAAATTCGCCAGAATCTTTAGAGTTATTTGAGAAAAAACAGTCCATGAATCATGTTTACTTACAGGAAAAAGACTTCAAAAATTATTATACTGTGTTTTTTCCCTACTTCTAAGTTAAATCTTGATCTCCACTTGCAAAAAATATGAATTTTATACATGATAAATCACCCCATTCATTCATTAATACAATACAGTATTTATTGAGCACATTTTATCTGTCCAACATTATGCTACTTTGAGAATATACCGCTTAATAAAAAAGACATGATCTCTGGGGCTGGCCCAGCGGCGCAGCGGTTAAGTTCGCACATTCCGCTTCTCGGTGGCCCGGGGTTTGCCGGTTCGGATCCTGGGTGTGGACATGGCACCACTTGGCAAAAGCCATGCTGTGGTAGGCGTCCCACGTATAAAGTAGAGGAAGATGGGCATGGATGTTAGCTCAGGGCCAGTCTTCCTCAGCAAAAAGAGGAGGATTGGCAGCAGTTAGCTCAGGGCTAATCTTTCTCAAAAAAAAAAAAATGACATGATCTCTGCTTTCATGAACCTTAAAGTTTGGTGGGTATCAAAGGCAATAAACAAGTAAACAAATAAGCAAAAAGAATCTTTACTAACTGTGGAGAGAGGAGAGTAAATCACTGTATTTAAGGATTCTAGAGATCTCTTTATGCTTGTCCTTATTCTTCATGTAAAAATGTACTTAGTTCGAAGGCATTAACACAAAGCAGAAAGCAAAATATTTTCTAATCACCTTATTCCCTGGAGTAGTGCTGGCCGCTGACAAAAATAAAAGTTTGGCTTTAGTGACTTTGCCTTTCTGTCCCATAAAGTTTACCCAAAACCTTCCCTGGCAACTTTTGTTTACATAAGCTTTGATTATGCATGACAATTACATTTTTGGCACTATGCTCTCTCATCTGAGGTCACCTCTACCTACCATCTTTGAGAACTATGCCAGCAGGAGGCAGCTTTTTCATAGATTATAGTGACTAAACTGGAAGGATAAGGCAGAATTGAGGAAATCTACTCTAAAGAATGGCACAAACATACATGGAGTGGGTATTCCGTTGTCTGCACTGTAGGGGATCACAAAATGAACCAGAAAGGCATACTGTCTTCAAATGTCCCTATTACCCAATAGGGATGATAAAAAAAAAAAAAAGTACATGAATACATTGTGCATAACAAAAGGGGAACATTCCAGAAGACTTTGTTCTATTTGATGTTTTAGATGCCAAAATAGTAGAAACGAGGTAAAGGTGAACACCTTGTTGTCCTCCCAACACATTATAGTAGACACATATATATAAAAAATATACTACTTCCTGTCCTTTCCTCTTCATTTTTATTGCTTTCCATAATACCTAAAAGTGACCTTCTTAGAGTAGATAAGGCAATTCTATATTAACATAAAAATGTATTTTACTGGTTTATTTAGTAATCGTTATGTGCTAGGTGCTGACCTAAGGGTTGGGGATACAGAAGTGAGTACGTACACAGTAACTGTCAAGGATGTTTAAGGAGCTCACTGCCTAGTGCTGTACTGTGTAATATGGTAGCTACGATCCACGTATGGCTACTAAGCAATTGAAATGTGGCTAGTCTGAATTGACATGCGCTATAGGTATAAACAATACATACCAGATTTTGAAGACTTTGTACAAAAAAAGGGATTGCAAGATATCTCATTACTAATTTTCTATACTGGTAACATTGAAATAGTAACAATTTGGACTAAACAATTAAATAAAAGATATTAATGTAAAGTTATTTCATCTGTTTCTTTTTACTTTTTAAGTGCCTCTACTGGAAAATTTAAAATTACATGTATGTCTTGCATTATACTTCTATGGGACAGCACTGGTCTAGTGGAATGGACTGATAAATGGATGATTATAATAAAGAGTCCTAAGTATTGGAAGAGGAGTGTATAGAAAAAGTTCCTTGACAGTAATTAGGACATCAAATATCTTCATACTTCATTCATTTTTCTTTTCTTTTTACTTCCACACTGTCATTTGTGAAAGATGACAGATGCACGAAACCCTTGAAAGTTGCTAATGCTTTGCAAGGAGTCCCATGAACAAAGGAGGGAATCTTCAATAAAGATGTTTGCTTTGAGATTACCCTAAGTTGAGCAATCTATTTCTGATAGTTTTGCTTGAGAATCCAGTGTTTTAACCTATTATTTTGGTTTATCATTTTCTGAACAATAAGCGTAATAATCATATTTAGAATTCGTTGTTCATTTACTAATCATTACCTCACACTGTACAAAAATATTGTGCTGTAGTTTATTCTCCCTCTCCCTCCCTCTGCTATCTATTTAACATCTCACTCCAAACATGGTTGCACTCTTCAAATTTTAAGCATGCTAAAACCCCATAACCCCTCTAACACTCTATCTCTGTTTTCTTGGCCACATATCTTGTGCCCAACCTTGTTGGTGCCATTTAATCACTTCCCTGTTACTTCACTTATTTTGGGATCTGCGTCCATCATACCGTCAAAAATGTTCTCCAGATCATCAACTAGTTTCAGGTCCCTAGATTCAGTTGAAACTTTTTGTCTTTATTGTACTTAACCACCAGATTATTTAGTGCTATAAATCACTCCCTCATTCTGGGATCACTGCTTATTTTTGTTTGTTTATTTTTGCTTCATGAAAACTCACTTTCCCAGTTTCCCTCCTACCTCTCCAGCTATGACAACCTTCTCTCCTTTGTAGGCCCATCTAACTTATTTCTTTCTATTAAGAGCTGGAGTTTCAATGCTAGCCCATCTTTTCTTTTACTTTCTATATTCTGCTTAGTGAGTCTCATTTATGCTCATAGCTTCCATTATCAACTGCATGCAGATGAGTTGCAAATTTCTATTTCTAACACTGAGGACCAGATTTCTATATCCAACTGCCAACTTGGTGTCTCTGCTTTAATATATCAAAGCACTTCATTCTCAACATGTGCAAAACCAGACTCATAATCTTCCACCCTCGCTCTAAACTAGTTTCCTTCTGGTATCTCCTAGAAATCTCTAATTTAGTAAAGCATAAAACTGAAATCAATCTTCATACCTCTGTTCCTCAACACCCAATTACTGTAAGTTCTACTTCTCCAGTATAGCTTGAATTCATGCGTGCCTTTCAATCTCTACCACCATCATCTTAATAGATGCTTTTAAATGTTTGTTGACTGGCTGAAGAAATGAATGAATGTGTTAATAATAAAAACAAGGTATGAAAGTATAGAGTGATTTTGGGGGAGATTAAGTAGTATTCTGAATCATCTGGTTTGGTTCAGTGAGATGCAGTAGTAGAAGGGAAAACCAGAAAGAAAGGTTGGTGTCAAGTCATGGCAAACTTTGAGTGCTATGTTTTGAGTTTGAATTTTATTTTGTAGGTACTAAGAGGATTCAAGTGCTCTTTTCTTTATGTTTTGTTTTTTATCAGGAGATGCACTTTAGAAAGACTATTCCAGAAACAGTGTGCTACATGGATAGAAAGGAGAGAGATTAATTATCAGATTGAAGTTTAGATGCTATTGAAAAGTTGTGGGCAAGAGGTAGTAAGGGCCAGAATTGAGGGCTGCAGTGCAAATGGAAATGGGAAATAGACACATTATAAGACACTGTCATGGTATATTTTTCTTTATAGGACTTGTTTATATAGAGAAATAAGAGAGGGAGGAGGAATTAAAGATAATTCTGAGGTTTAAACATGAATTACATGGATGATAACAATAGCAGATTGAAACATTAAACCCATATACACTATTACCTAATAGATATTTCCAGCTCGATGTACCATATATACAGAGAGTCAACATATGTAAAAATGGCCTTGTCATTCCCCCAACTATTCCTGTTATATCTCCTATTTTGGTAGATGCCATCACCAGCTACCTGGAAACTTCACGGTCGTCATTGACTTTTCCTTCTACCTGGCCCATAATGTCCAGTTACTCACCATGTCTTACTGATTTTACCTTCTAAACCTTGCTCAGATTTTTTTTCTCTTCTTGATAATCTCTCTCATAGACTATTGCAGGAGCCTCTAATTTGTATCCCTCTTTCCCATATCTCTTTCCAGGCACCTTATGTATGGAAAATGATATAGAGCATTGGAAGGGACTGCTATTTGGAAGTAGACTGAACTATGTTCAAATATCAGCCCTGTTTCCTTTCATAAATTACATAACCTCTTTGAAATCCGTTAATTATAACTCGGAGTTAGCTCATTATGGAGATTGGAAACACAAATATGTCATATATTTGGACATAATTGATGCTGAAAGTTAGTGGTTGTTATTATTAGTACTCTCATGCCACATTTAGGCTCATTAAAACTAACTAGCTATGTGACACTGGCCAAACAACATAACCTCTCTGGGCTTTGGTTTCCTCATTTGTGAAATGGGGAAATTAATATTTATCTTGAGGAGCTGTTGAAAGAATGAAAGTAGAGACATACACATTGCAAAAACAAAATGCCTGAGAAGTAGTGGATGCTTAATAAATGTTAGTGGACTTTTCTCCTCTTTCCCCTTTAATCATTCCAAGTTCCTCAGAATGTCATATTTACTGTGCACAAGGTAAACACTTAAAACAATCTAAGGGTTAAAATTTAAAAGTAAAAATACCTCTCCCTCTCACTCAAATCTCACTTTTAACCTCAGATATAGTATACGACTGCATATCCGGGAGTTATGCATTTGTATCCATATTCAACAAATTGGATAATACTATACCAATACTTCTTCACTTTGGCTTCTTTACTTATTAATACATTTTGGTGGTCTTTTATATCAGTATATATAGATTTAACTTGTTTTTAAAGCAAAAATAGATATAACAAATTTTTTAAAACAGCATCACCATATCCATTGTATGGATATACCATAATCATTTAAATTCCTGTCATTCACTTATTAGGGGCATGTAGCTTGCTTCCTTTTTTAGCTAAAACAAAAGTGTAATTAAAATAAATACCTAGTTTTTTCAAACTTGTCCAAGTACACTGGCAGAATAGATTCCTAAGGTGGAATTAGCTGAATCAAATAAAATATGAATTTAAAATGTGCATACATATTGAAAAATTGCATGTATTTGAACTCCTTTTTTAATATTGGACATTTTCTAACTTTTTCATGTTTCCCAATCTGATAGGCAAAAAATGGTATCTTTTTGTTTTATTTTCATTTCTTTAATTATTCATGAAGTTCTGTATTTTCCTTGTTTGTTTATATTTCAGTTTATGCAAACTATATGATAATTCTTTGCCAAGTTTTAAAAATTGAGTTATCTTTTACTAAGACATTAGTAGAAACTCTTTTCATATTATAGAAATTAGAGTGTTTTTTCCCTCTTAAATGAGTTAAAGGAAAGAATGAATAAACGTGTTTCCACTATTTTTCTAATTAGTTCTTTTGGCTTTTTGCCTTTGTTTATGGTATTCGGGCATGCAAAATTCACCAGTATTTATATATAAATGTTTGTTGAACAAATGATTTGAAGAACTCTTGATTGAGCTGAACTAACATTAAATTAAAGCCTCAAGAGATTTCCTTGATGACGATTATTTTCCTTCCCTAAACCAAACACCTATAACATCAAACCCTAAGGGAAACCTTTCCAAGTTCTTCAGAGGCTCCATTTCACAGACTTGGGGTATATGTAAAAAAAAATAGTTTCCTTGTTAAAATTTTGTACAGAAGTATTCATCATTAGCTGACATGAGGTTGAAACCACTTATTTATTGGGAATCTTTTCCTTCTTTGACTTCACTCAGACTTGATGGAGACAATCTGTGAAATCTCTTCTTTTATTATGACTAACACTAAAATTCCTCTGGTGGTTCTGTGTGATTTATGTACGGCTATAAGCATAAGTCATGTAAGACAATAAAGTCTACACCACTTATAAGAATGACTCATAGGCTGCATACTGTATGTGAGATTTATCAAAAGCGCACCACTCTTTCGTCACCTCGTTCCTAAACGCATAAATGAATTTCAGATAACACTTATCAGAGATGAAAATGGATAGGCTAACATTAGTCGAGGCGACCACTTTATAGGTGAGCACGAGGAATGAAAAGACTTCTTACCACAAAGTGTATTGCAACTGTGGGGACATTTTTATCAAAGCAGACAATTAGATCAGCAAAAAAGGGGAATAAATTCACTAGTATCTTGATTTATGGAGGAAAAAAAAAACCTAAGCAGGACACACGAGTTGTTAAATAACATGGCTGATTAAGTTATGAGTGCCTGGCTGAGTTTGGAGGTGGGGAGATTAATGCTTTTCTCCAAGAATACATGTTCTTTCTGAAGTATAACAATACATAGTTTGTGTCATTTTTACCTCTAATATGTAAAATCTTCTATACTAGATGGAGATAGCACTTCAAACTGAGTTTAATCTCACAAGAACAAGAAAGTTCAGATCTGACCATCTTTAGGGGCTTACTGTGGGGAAAATGGGTAACAAAATGAACAGAAAATTCTATCTTTACTTAAATTTGCTGAATCCTCATCTCCTTGAAGTTAGAGCGCGCAGTTATTGTTTGATTCTGTGAAAGTTCTCTTTATTTATTCCTAAAATGAATACTGATTTGAAAATCTTTCAAGAACCTCATCACACAACTTGACCCTATAGACATTTTGAGACATTACAAAAACAGATTTAAGAATCCCTCCTTTATCCACTGAGACCTCAGCAGGGCAAGCTTTGCAGTTTTAGGTTCTCTTATTTCTCCAAATATGGGGCCAAAGGGAAAATAAAATTCACTTCCCTGGAAATAGTTTTTCTCTGGGGTTAGTGCATAGCAACTTCCAGAACCTCATTTGTCAAACTCGCAGCCAACGGATTTCTTTTGAGTTGGTAGGGCATGCTATTACAAACCTCCCTAACCACTCCCATCCCTATTTCCCCGTAACTATACCAGAAATGAGCACTAACCAGAGAGAAGTTTGCCGCCAAAGGTAAAGAACTGCAACATTGTACTTTACTGAAGCCTGCCTTCTGAGTGTATGTCTCCCTCATTTTCAGGTTGTATCTCGCATTTGGTGGCAGTGGGGCTATTGTCACTGTCAGGGGATACAGGGACATGAGAGGTGGCAGTCGTCTAAGAATCACTGTGAGAGATCATGGAAGAAGGAGGATATTTTTGTATCATAGATCAGGCTTTGGGAAGGATGAAGTAGGGAATACTGCAGAGATACAACCCTATGGGACTACTGGATCAAGATTTCTATGAGGAGGATAAAACTTCCTATCATATTCCCCAAGAAGAGGAATTCAATTACAGACACATTTTGTAATGAAATCAAACTTATTTGGGGAGAAGAAAAAAAGCAATAGGAGAGAATCTATTTCTCATATTCTAGCTGATATCTCTGACTGGGAAAATATCACATTAAATGTAAAATCTATCTTAAAATAATATCAGGGATGTCAAACTGCCAAAAGCAAAAACTACACAGTTAAAATGAAAACTGCAGGCACTTTCTAAAATATAATAAGCTGAACCTTCTTCTTATAATATACTGTCATTAACAGAATTCTGAATTTAAATCTCTATATCTATCAATCTCTCTCTCTATCTATCCATCTATCTCTATCTTTTCAATAGGTTTCCCAAACTTCACCACTTGAAGAATTACATATAGCATTGTAAAATAAAACTCCAGCACCATCCATACAGGTGAGAGGCTAGACACTTCACACTCTGACTTTTCAAATTAAAAATAAATGCAAATATCCCATCCCAGGGAGAATTGGGCCTCCCATTTTGAGAGATTTCACATGGTGAGAGGAAGCGAATAGCTCCATGTCTACTTTCAAGTCATTCTAAATATAATCTCAGTAGTTCAAATAGCATAAAATAAATAAATTAATAAACTACATACTGATAAGTTTTCAAAGGAGGCAGTCAGGAATGTGACAAATGTTACAATGACAAGACAGCAATGCCTAAGGCACAATGTTCAAAAACAAGAAGGACCTGACAGAACCATACAATCTTGGTGACCCATCCAAGGGTTACCTGACAACTGGCTTCACTTTTGGCACAAAGAGAGAGAGTAAGATCAAGGCAGAAATATGAAACTGAAACTGAAAAAGGGAATACTTTTAAAAGGCCCCAAATTTGACATAAAGCTAAGAACAAATCATCTGGTAGTCTTCGGTGAGATTGGTCCTTTATGGATCAGAGGAACAGCATGGGTGGCTGGATTAAGGGGTCCCAAACTCACCACTACCTCCTTGCTCGTCTGTGCCATAAATTTAAGGCCCATCTGTGTGACGCTGAGCTGGAAATTCTCAGCATTGGAGTAGCTTCTTTGGGATAAATTTTGCTACAACAAAAGTGAAAATATGAGAAGATTGGACTATAATTAATCATCAACAGCTTAGTATGAATAGTTTTATGTTCAGCAATACCTTAGTATGAGTATGTTTTATGACATTCACTGGCCAGTCTCTTACCAATGCCCTGTATGAATCAGACACAAACTAGGAATAGGTTTATAGTCTCTAAACTCTCTTCCTAGTTGGTCACATCCAATCCTAAAGTTTTAAAAAGTGCCTACATGCCAATTACTTTCTAAATGTCTGTCTGTAGCTCTGACAATGCTCTTAAGCTCTAGATTTATATGTACAATTGTCTATTCCTTATTTGACAACTCTATTTCGATCTTAAATTTAATATGTTCGCCCTCCACCCAGTTACTCAGGCTAAATAATCCAGGAAACATCGTTGTTCCTCTATCTTTCTAAACTCTGTTCCTTCTAGTTCATGGTAAAATTCTCTTGGCTTTTCTTCCAAAATATATTTCAAATCCATCTGGTTATCAGCACCCCTAGTGACACCAACCTAATCCAAGCCACTGTCATATTTTACCTAGACCATTGCAATAGTCTCCTAATATATCTCCCTGCTCCAACTGTTGACCTTCTACAGTACATTTTCCATCCAGCAGCCAGAGTTATTTGTTTTTTAAAGTAAAATAGATCCTTTCACTCTTATGCTTAAAAATCTCCCAATGTCTGTCCATTATGCCAAGAAAAAACTCCACACTCTAAAGCATGGTCCACAAAGCCTTTGTTTCATCTACTCACACTCTCCTTAGTTTTATTCCTTGAATATGCAAATATCATTTCCAACTCAGGATATTATCCAACTTGGTATTTTCTCTACCTGTAACATGCAGATTTTCATGAGGCTAGTTCCTTGTCTCTAAGATTGTAGGTAAGTGAAACCTAATCAGAGAGTCCTTTCTTGGCCACCTAATTTAAATAGTCTCTTAGTCACTCTTCATCCCATTCCCACTCTTTATAGCATATATTACTAATCAATTTATTTTAATCCCTTTATTGTTTTACTTGGTTTAATTCCTTCCCCAAGATGGGAATGTAAGCTGCATCAGAGTAAGGACGTTTTTTCCTCATTTACTGCTTTGTTTCCAAAACCTAGACCAGGGCCTTGTACAATGTAGACATCCAATGATTAAGTGAAATATGACATATGCCCTCCTTTACCTCTTAACTTAATATTGTGTCCCCCAGATCATTCTCTATGCCATTTACTTTTTTTTTTTCTTCATCACACTTATCACTTCATGGCATTTATCACTGGCTGGAAATATCACATTCACTTATTGCTTTCCTTTGTTTTTATTGTCAATCTCCCTCAACTAAAATGTAAAGACCATGAGAGCAAGGCATTGTCTATCTTTATCATTGAATATTCAGTACCTATACTAGATCAGTGATTGACATATAGTAAGAGTGCAACAAATATTTGGTGGTTAAATGAATGAATTTTGATGGAAAAGTTACAGAAGGAAAAGGTGTGTATTTTGGTTCACACTCTCCAAAAGCTGTGTTCCTGCCGTTAAGAGCCTGGAGAGAATAGATATTTGGATTGTATAATAATAAAAACAGACAAAATTTATGAAAAACATAATTATAGCAGACTGTTAGAACTGTTTTTACGTATATTAACTCAATGCCACAATGGCTCTATGAGGGAGGTATTATTATCAACTCTATTTTAAAGTTTAGAAAACTGAGGCAAAAAAGATAGAATAAAATATTCAAAATTGGTTTTCTATTATTGTTGTTGTTGTTGTTACTATTACAATTAAGCTCTCTCTCGCAACTAGTAGTCCAGAATTTGAACCTAGGCTATCTATCTATCTGGAGAGCTCACCCTCTTAAGTGACATACTACAGTGCTTTTAACAGGGGACTTGGAACAGGTAAACTTTCAATAAAAGTTTATTTAAGAATGCATGGATTCACTTCTATGGGCTGCCTAGGCGTGGCTTAACCCCAGACCCTTGAGGGAGGGAGAAAGGTGGTCTTCGCCATCTATAGGTCACCTTTAGACTCAAAGGCTTCAGGGAAATATTTTTTCTGAACCTATTTACTATACCCTAGACCTCAGGATTCTCTTGATTCAGATCATCAATGAAAAACAATTTGAGGTACCATCAGCGAAAACATTCTAAAAAGCCACTGTTCTCCTCTATTATGAGAAATTATCAATGTGTTCTCTATCACTTATCTCAAAAAAAGAATGCCCCTTTCTCCTATCACCACCTACTTCAGCTTCTTTTCTCAGCGACTTCAGAGGGAATTCTTTCTTGGAGCAAGCAATCTCTGTATCATTAGTACAAAGTAATCCTTAGTATAATGGGCTTTAATTGCCTTTATTTTATATCTGAATTACTGTACACTGCAGGACATTTAGAACCACAAGAATAAAATATCTATTATAGTGGTTTATTGAAGTACTATGCTCAGCTTTAACTTCTGGGAATCACTCTGAGGTCTAACAGTGCCTGTAAATCACTCCACCCTCACAGCAGAGGTTGAAGGTGCAATGGGACCCTGAATAGGAAGCGAGACACATAAACTTTTCAAATTCATTCCTGTTAAGGCCTGGGGCCTTATTCCTACTCATCTTGCTTGAGTTATGATAAAATTTAAATAGCCTATCCATTCATCAGCCACATAGTAAACAACCTTTAAAATTAATAATTAATATTTTTATATTTTCAACATTAAAATAATTGTATTTCTATCCTAAGGTATTCCAGGAGCTAGTGAAAGTAAAGAAACATCAGCTTCACTAATAGTAATCCTCAGGTGTTAGGTGCGTTATTGATCTGAATGCTACAGATATTAGAGAAAGATTGATTTTTCTTAAACTGGGGCTAGAATCTATCTCCCTATAGTCTATTGGCCTATGTCTCGGTAAAATGCTCATTAAGCAGTGAGGGTTGTCAGGTGTGGTGAGGGTGGTGCATGTAAGAAGAATGTCAGATATATTAGCAAATTGGGAGAGATAGTTTTTAGTCACATTCCAATATTTCCAACAATTGCCTGTGTTGAATGCTGTGATATTTTGTATCTATTTATGGGGACATATACAGTACACACAATAACCTAACTGAAAGGGGAAACAATCCACGTAAATAGACAAACTAGCTTCAACAGATGGGAAGTGCAGAACAAGGGCTTCCTTTGGAGCTTGGGTCCTGAGCATGTAACAGTTGGTTATAATCTTTCAGAAACCTGCTCCCGGGCTGTGTCACGTCCCCAATGGCTGAAACACCCCTTGAAGGAAGTAGCATCTACGTCAATCCAAGTTTGATCTAGCACCACAGGAAAGCTGCTATGGTCTGATATCTCTTTTAAAAACAGCACAGATAGTAAATCAGGGAGGCTAAATCTAAAAACCTCATTTCAGGCGACAAATGTCTTTAAATAGCAGGGGGCTGTAATAGAGTCTATGAATAAAAGGTGAACTCAATTTTGCCACCTTGAACTATCTCACAAGTGTTAGACTATGTTTTCAGTTGATTGCTCTTTCAATGTGGTTTTTCTAAACACCCCTGAGCCTCTGACTTGAGCCAAATTATCACTAGGTCACATTTTTGTTATACCTTGCCTTCTGTCCATCCAACCCGCGTGATTCATCTCTTTAAGGTCAGTGCAATGTCAGCTCAATAAGGAGCTAAAACACTTTGCAGATAATAGCAAGGACACTACATTCAGGAAACACTTGAGAGAGATTTTCAATGTCCTCCACTCCCCCGTCACCCAGCCCGAAGCTGACCTGATCTTCACTGTATGTACCTAAAAACCTATTTTGTCCCTTTGTATTTTGTTATTATTAAAGTGCTCTAATAATAACACTAATCATGTCTTACACTTAACAAGAAAAACTGCCCCTAAAGCTCTCAGATATTGACATGAGAATCCTTAGTTTGGGTAAGCTCATAGAAATGAAGATAAGGGGACAGAAAATAATGATTATATTGTGAGTACTCGTTATGTATCGATCACTCTATTATAAACATTTCATATATTTTCCCATTTAATGCACATAAAAAGGATACCAGTTGGTTGTTATAACCCTTCCTGTTTTAAAGAAGAGGAAACAGGCTCAGAAATGGAGATTAGTGCCCCAAATCACTCAGTTAGATAACATATCAGCCAAGATTTGTGTAAGTCTGTCTCAATCAAACCCATAGTGCTTTCTACTTCACCACCTAGCTTGTCTCACCATCTGCCTCAAACCAGCTTCTCTGATGCCTCTAACAATCGCAAAGCACTAACAGATCAAAATCCCACAAAAACAAGTTTAGATCAGATGTGAAAAATAGCTTAACCTTGTATCTATGGTGACCATCTGTCCTGGATAGGAAAAGTTTGAATTTAAACAGTAGTTCCATTATACATTAGCTGTCACAAAATTACAATATTTCAACAACCAAACTACACTTTCCAGATCATCTCCTAATCTGAAGTATCACAGAAAGCTAAGACCACGTCTACTGAGTTTTCTTAACTCAGAAAGTAAGGCAACTCCTTCTATACCCCTTGTCGCACCTTTGAAAACAAAACAAAACAAAAAAACAGTAAAACACAGAACTCATTTATAAAAGTGAAAAAAACCCAGTATATGTCAAGAGGCTTCTTGTTAGGATTAAAATTTTATTCTTTATGATGCTAGTTTGCAAAAGACATTTTTGTAGTCTAGTGAGGGCACAGCTCAGGAGAAGAGATCAGTCATCTTTGAAGTACTTACATATTTTATTCTGCTAGAACTATTGTGATAGAATTTAATCTGGGGTAACAATGAGGGAGCAGATAAACTTCTCCATCAGAAAATTTGTTAATTGGTTAAATAAGGCCACTTGTTCTAAATACGCTTTTATATTCTGATTTTGAAGTTACAAATCCTTAGAACATAGTAACCCTTTATGAAAAACTATTTCTCTTGCTAGTAAGGATGTTCACCCAATTTATCTCTTAGGGGTTTTTGCTTTTTGAGTGGCATAGTCCTCCACATTTGAGAATGAGGCCTGAGATTTTGTAATTAGGAAGTAATCCCACTGGGGAATTCTTGTTTGAATGCAACATTCCTGGGATAAGTAATGTATTAACCCACTGCTTATATTAATAAACTTTACATAAATTATAGGATTGATTTCTAATCTACTAATTCCCAGATCCTGTGGCCTGTTGTAGACAGGGAGAGGAGGAAAGTTTACAGTATTAGAAGATTCTGATGAGAGGTGATAGCAGGTGGAGGATATAGATCTGGGAAAAATGCTTAATTGAGAAGGCCAGGATTGAGGGGTGGGAAGGGTGAGAAGATAGATACTGAAAAATAAGATAGGAAGGTCAAAAACAGCCCATCTCCATGCCAGTTGTCAAAGTATGACCTTGAGAAGAGGCATCACAGCATCCAACTGTGCTCGGAAGAGAGAAGAGCTGCCTTTCCAGCTGGAAATGATTCCAGCTAAGTTGCTTCTATAACTTCAGGAAATGAAAATACATAATAGTAAGTCTGAATAAAAATGTATGCCTCAAAACAAAGATGAAAAACAGCTGTGATCTCTTTCACAACAATCATTAGATTTCACAGACAGATGGGAACGGAGATGGAATGATGGACAATCAAATGCGCTATTAGCTCTGGCAGATTCTAAATATTGGCTGACTTTCGAAGTTTGCATGAAAATCAACCTGATAGAAACACTACACATGTTCAATGGATGTAAAGTACATTTGGCAAAAATACTTAACTTTATTCTCCTCAAGCTTTTCCTTATTTTCCTTAGATTACTTCCAGTAACTCTCTTTTCTTTATGCCATGAAAAATGAATCATTTGAAAGGGAAAGACATGAAAATATGATTTTAGAGTAAAAATATTTTTGTGTTTTTTTCTCTTTAACCAGATACTAGTGGGAAAGTTCAGATTTGATGCTTATAGAGAACTGATCTGTTACTTCATTTTAATGATGAACTGGACTGCATTTTATTCATCTTCTTTCAAAAAGATAAATATCTGTGGTAACCAGGAAGAATGCAAGTAATCTATTTATGTTGTCTAATTAGTTTGAGTGACTTTCTCTGGCAAGCTTGTTTGACAAAGGGTCATTCAGATTGCATCCCATTACCACCAACCCCAATCTACCACCTATTACTGGCACACGTGTTTTCCTGTCACATTGTGTTATCTTTGAAAATAATACTTTAAAATGCCTTCTGTGTCTGGCAGCTAAGTGTGAACAGGATTCAGGAAAGCACTGTGTTACTAAAGATTAGAATCATCAAAATGTAAGGCTCTGCCAGTCAAAACTACAGGTGGGTGAGTAAAGCAGTTGCAGCATAATAATTTTTTTTAAGCCAGGGAGAATTATTTGTCTTCAATCATGCTTATGAATAATTTTGATTTATTTTTTATGCATTATATAAAAGGGTGCCTTCCTACTTCATGTCCTATGGCATGGTGACATATAACACTGTAGGGTACATTTTTTAGCAGCTGTTGTATTATGTATGGAGGCATAAGAAGACGGAAAGGGGATTACTATGTGCCATAAATTAAATATGGACTATTTGAATGTATAAGGTGGTGCCTTTAAAACATGGTGATACCTTTTTACTCCACATGCCATGTGCCTCCAAGTTGAGAAATACATATAGTGATTTTTAAGCAATGTGCTTCCCTTGGCCAAACAGGTACTTCCTTATTCTTGCAGGCTTGGTGGGACCAGGTTCCTGCCAATGAAATGTTCCAAATACATCTCTGTCACCTCATTTGCTGTGCTGAATCAGCACTCTCTGGGCACAGAGTTTTCTTGAAAGTTTCTTCAAAATATTACACACTGGAGGGGATACTTTCACAAAGGCTGATTCAGCAAGTGGAGCAAGAGAGAAGGTGAGAGATTTATGGGGTTCTTTCAATGCTGGAAGGAGCCCTGCTGACAGATAAGAGTATAGTTATGCAAGTTAGCCCATATGGGCTGAGCTTCCAGAGAATGAACCCAAGTCTTTTCATTTTGTTTGGAAGTAACACTCTCTGCTACTCATGGCATAGGCCTTCCATCACACTTGCATTTGAATGACACTTTTCCCTTTTCAAAACATTTTCACATTCGCCATTTCATTTTCTCTTCTTCATGAAGTGGTTAGGTATGCAAGTCTGGTATGATTAGCCAAATTTGACACCTAAAGAAAATAAGGCAGAGGGAGATTAAATAACTTGTCTAAAATCACATAGTGGATTATTGGCAGAGTTAAGACTAGAAGACTATAATCCAGGTTGTTTGACTTCCATTTTGTGAGCTTTTCAATGTACATACTGTCTACATGTTTTTGACATATAAGTTTCATATGGAGATAGAAACAGAGAGAGAGAGAAAGATGGAAAATATTTCATTATCTCACTCTAATTCCTGGTAGTGTTTTTTTTTTTAAAGTTTAGATTCTAAACACTGACAGAAAGTTACTTAAAAGTAGAGAGCTAGATTAGTAGAGTTACTGAGGTCTTGGGTTTACAATGTCAGATACTCGTTTGACATGTCTCATGTACAGCACAGTCTGGAATAGTAAATTACATGGGAATCTGATTAATTCTGCCTTGCCGATAAACAAGTAAACAATCCTCCATTCCTAATTTGCCCTTAATTTCACAAGTGAAGCTTTTCAATCTGTATATATTTTTTCTTAAAGCATAGCATATGCCTGCATCTTCTAACACACAATCTAATTAGGGAAAACTGAAATCTGTTCATTCATTCACCAAGTGATTATTGAGCACCAACTATGAGCCAGGAACTATGCTATGTGCTCAGGTCCCTGCCCTCGTGAATTTATAGTATAAGTGAGAGAACACAGACATTAATAATACAGTTACACAAACAATAAAGTTGCAACTGTTCCACCTGCTGTGAAGGAAAGTCACATGTGTCATTTGAGTTTATAGTAGGTGTATTTGGCATAGTCATGATAGTCAGGGAAGATTTCCCTGAGGAGATATCTATTGAGCCAAGAGCAGAGGAATAAGGAGTTAAATAGGCAAAGAGTTTAGGGTAGACATTCCAAGCAGAAGAAACAGCATGCGTGACAATAATGCAGGAGGACACTTTTGCAGACTGGATTAATGGTCCTTAGCCTGGGTTGAGAAACCAATGGAATAGCAAATTCAGCAAGGAAAAATTAGACTTTGAGTAAAGATCAGAGGATTATATGCAGATGCTCTCAATCTTCTTTCGGACAATATTCATCCTACAACAACCTCTTTTCCTGAAGGGCTATCCTTCCAATTACACATTTTAATCATTTATCTCACTGTCCCAAGAATTTTCTTTAATTCAATTGCGTGAATGGGAGTAGAAAATGGAATTTAGTCATGCTAACCCTATGTATTCAGCCACTGGGCATGGTCTTAGTCTACTGGCAGGTGAACAGTGTTTTTCTCTCTAATCAAGACAGAAGTCAAAGAGGGTGTGAGAGTCTTTGAAACTGGAGAAATGTTTCACCTTATTCTAGAAAACTTGCACAGTCTATTCTAAGCAACAAAAGCTAGTCATCATACAATGAAACTAGACCTACACTAAACACAGCCTTATAAGTCATCAAAGCAATTTAAAAGATCAGTTTGATGTTTGACAGAGAGTCAATATATATCGCTGTTTTGTGATGACACGCTGAGGTAGCAGTTTACTCAGCTTTGAGCCTATGCAGCAGTCTCAGAAGATGAGTAAGATCAAATGAAAAAATGATAAGAGACTTAACAATGAAAGCCACACTGAGGATCTGAAAATAACTGGGCAACAGTCTCCACTGAATGCATGAAGAGGTAGTGAAAAGACCAATGTGAGAAAGCCTTGCCTGCCCCCATCAGCCCATCTAGACTTTCCAGATGGCCTTGCCTTCTTCCTTTGACTCACCTGCTACAGCCTTCACACATCATTTACACTTCACTTATTAAGCCTTATTTATTATTTATCACTCAAGTATTTTCTTTCCCCAAGGAGGTTGTAAAGTCCTTGAGGACAGAAACTATGCCTTCCTTCCAGTCTCTTTGTTGTCTCAGGTCCTCTCCCCAATTCTATCTATACACAGCAAAGGTACTAAATACTGTATGTGCTAGCTGAGGAAATGTCTATTGTGCCGGAAACCATCAACTTACTTGGCCAAGGTTAAACGGCTAGTAAATGGTGAAGCCTGGATTTGTACCCTGGTCTGTCTTGCTCCAGTTAGCTCTAAAGTCTGACAAACGCAGATTGGAATTCTGTCTTCACTATATATTTAGTTGTATGAGTGTTGGAAAAGCATGAACCCATAAATTAAGTCCATACAATGCTAAATTCCTATTCTCACTTAGCCTTCTCCACAAACCTAAGAGGAAAGTGCTACTGTTATTCCTGTATCACAGAAGAGTATATGAAGACAAAAAAAGGTTAAATAATCTGGCCAAGGTCACACAGCTAATAAGCAGCAGAATTGAGATACAAACCAAATGTGTTTAACTCCAAGCTCATCAGTGTAGCTGATGTTGTCTTCTTAATTGTAATCAACAGTAATTGAACATGTGCTAGATCAGATACTTCTGACCCCCTGGAATTGTATGGAAAATTTAACTCTATGCATATGCATATTTTCCCCTGAAGTTTGTTTTCATCAAATTCTCAAAGTTGTCTGTGACTCCAAAAATGTAAAAGAACACCTATTAGAATGGGGTAGGGAGGAGGATGGAGATATAAAGTAGTGTGAGACATGTTCCCTGTGCTCCAAGAGCTCATGATTCACTTGAGCTAAGATGGTCAAAGGGGTAAATATGGTATAAGATACAAAGCAAGGTATGTTCACTTCTAACAAGCGGCTTAGAGGAGGGAGAGAGAATTCTGGCTGAGTCAATAAGGAAAAACATCACACAAGAAGGTATATTTGCGTTGCATCTCAAAGTATGGGCAAGATTTTGATAGGTAAAAAAGGGTGAAACAAGTCTTGTAGGCTGCAGAGGTGGAAGATGCTGTGTGAGCAAAGACAATGTCACCCTCCAATGTTGATACAGTGTGTGAAACATCTATAATTTCTCCTTACTATTCCAGCATAGCTGTGAGCTCTCCTGCTCACACTGATTCCTGTAGATGTCCTGGTGACTTAGGAAGGTCTGGCAGAAAGTTTTGCAGAGCACCTGTTTTAAGCTAGTGGTTTTCACAACCTTGCATTCAAGCATTCCAAAGCCAAAGTGAAATTAAATTAATTTGACCCTTAAAAATTACATTTGTAATAAGGAGAACTAAAGACCATAAAATGAAGATAGCACAACAAAACAGAAATCAAATTAAGAGGCTGTCCTGAAGACCTTTAAGGTGAGGAGGCCCTTTTATGCATTGGGTGTTGTTAAATCATTCAGTTCATTTCACAGTGACTTGCTTTTGACGCAAGCTAGGATGAAATGTACCTCGTTGCTCCCTTGCATAATTAATATCATTCTGTAGTCTTCATCAGATAGGTCACCTCTGAATATAAAGCAATGCTGTTTTTCCTGAAAATCTTCTTGTAATGGATCCTCAAAACGTACATGAGGGATCAGGGAGGAGGGTCTGAAGAACTAATATAAGTGCTGTCCTTTAATGAACTTGACCTTACTATCTATCCTTCATTCATTCAGTTACTCCTGTATTCATTCTTTCTCCCATAAATTACATCAATAAATATCTAGTCACCCTTTTATTCAGTTTCCTGAGTTCCTATTACCACGGGACACTGTGTTAGGCACTGGGTTTGTGAAAATGAATAACAGGTTCTATCCTTAAGTTGCTCACAGTCAAGTGGGAAAACCTGGCACACAAGCAGATAAACCAGAGTGGAACAGACTGGCTACAAAAGTAGGATTTTCATTTTTAAAGCCTACAAGAGTTTTAATTTTAAAAATCTTTGTGTTAAAAAGGAAACTAGTGCATGCAATAAAACAAGTCCAGGCAGAACAGAAGGAAATACAAGAAAAAGTGACACTACTACCCCAACCACTCGATCCCTCTATAGAAAGACAAACAGTATTCACAGTTTCTTGTATTTCTTTTCAGCAACTTTCTTTACACATACCCACACGTACACACATTATTTTCATTCCTCTGCACCTTGTTTTCTTTCGCTTAGGGTATCTTGGGGATTTTTCCGTATCAGTGCCCACTCCTCGCTCTTTTTAATAACTAAGCGACATTTTATTATATGGATATAAGCCGCATGTACTTAACCAGTCTCTTCTCATGTACATTTTGTTAGTTTTCAGGTGACTGGTATTTCAAAAGAAACAAAGAACAATCTAATAAAAAGCTTTGTGTTTATCATTGTGCGATGCATTCCTGGAGATAGAAGTTTTGTATCACAGGCCGTGTGAATATTTGGACAAATATTTCCGAATTGCCTTTCAAAAATACAGTTTGTTTCAATTTTATTGTAGTACTAGGAAAGTCTAGCAATGGGAGCAACTAATTCTGCCTGGGAGACTAAGGCTGATTTTTCAAAGTGGGGGAATTTGAGTAGGGTACTAAGGAATGAGTTCACCAGGCAGAGAACGTGCATACGGACATTCTAGGTACAGAGAAACAAATTGAAGACACTTGAAGGAACACAATATTTTCAGAAAAAGTTGACGCATTCTTTGTAGCTGTAGAGTTTCACTGCCCTAAAATCCCCTGAACTCCACCTATTCTTCCTCCCTTCCCTTCCCCTAAAGCCATAGTGACCACTGATCTTTTTACTATCTCCACAGTTTTGTCTTATCCATAATGTCCCGTAGTTGAAACCATACGTTATGTAGCCTTTTCAGATTGGCTTCTTTCACTTAGCAATATGCATTTAAGTTTTCTCCATGTATTTTCATGGCTTGATAGCTCATTTCTTGTTGGTGCTGAATAATATTCCATCGTCTGGATGTACTACAGATTATTTATCCATTCACCAACCAATGGACATGTTGGTTGCTTCTAAGTTTTGACAATTATGAATAAAGCTTCTATAAACATCCACGTGCAGGTTTTTGTGTGGACATAAGTTTTCAACTCCTTTGGGTAAATACCAAGGGGTATGATTGCTGGATCCTAGGATAAGAGTATGGTTAGTTTTGCAAGAAACTGCCAAATTATCTTAAAAATGTCTGTACCATTTGGCATTCCCACCAGCAATAAATGGGAGTTCTTGTTGCTCTGTATCTTTACCAGCAGTTGGTATTTTCAGATTTCTGGATGATAACCATTCTAATAGGTGTCTAGTGGTATCTCATTGTAGTTTTAATTTGCATTTCCCTGATGACATATGCTATTTAGCATCTTTTCATATAATTATTTGTCATTTGTATGTCTTCTTTGGTGTGTTGTTTTTTATCGTTGAGGTTTAGCAATTCTCTGTATATATTTTGGATAACAGTCCTTTATTAAATGTGTCTTTTGCAAATATTTTCTCCTAGTCTGTGGCTTGTCTTCTAATTCTCTTGACATTGTCTTTAGCAGAGTAGAAGTTTCTAATTTTAATGAATCCAAATTATCAATTATTTTTCTTTCATGGGTCATGATTTTGATATTATATCTAAAAAGTCATTGACAAAGCCAAGGTCACCTATATTTTCTCCTACATTATCTTCTGAAATTTTCTAGTTTTGTATTTTATGACTAAATCTATGATTCGTTTTGAGTTAATTTTCATGAAAAGTGTAAGGTTTATCTTTAGATTCATTTCTTTCTCTCTTTTTTTTGTTTGCATGTGGATGTCCAATTGTTCCAGCATCATTTGTTGAAAAATTTTCTTTAAATTTTAATAATCTTTCTGCTTATTCTTTTGAGTATCTTGAGTGTTCTATATAGACAATCATACTGTCAGGCAATAATGAGAGTTTGTTTCTTCCCCTTTAACCTTATATTTTCTTTCTGTATCTCTCCCAAATACACTGGTCAGGGCCTCCAGTACTATGTTAAATTGATGTAGTGATAGGATGCATGCTATCGCATTCCTGATTCTAAAGGGAATGCTTTTTACATTTCACTGTAGAATATGATGTTTGTTGTAGGTTTGAAAGAAAATTTCATTCATATATAATTCACATACCATAAAATTCACCCTTTTAAAGTATATAATTCAGTGGTTTTCAGTACATTCAGAAAGTTGTGCAACCATCACCACGTTCCAATTCAAGAATATTTTATCACCACAAACATAAAACCTCTACTCATTAATAGTCACTACCCATTTTCCCTAACCCCCGGTCTCTGGAAACCACAATCTACTTTCTGTCTGGACATTTCATATAAATACAATCATACAATATGGGGCCTTTTATGTCTGACTTCTTTTACCTAGCATAATGATTTAAAGATTCATCCATGTTGTAGCAAGTATCAGTACTTCATTAGTTTTTATTGTTTTTATTAATTTTTATTTAGTTTTTACTTTATGGTATGGATATACCATTATTTTAAGATCAGTTCATTGCTGATGGATTTTCAACTTGAGTTGTTTCTACTTTTTGGCTTTTTTGAATAACATTGCTACAAATAATTATTGTACAAGTTTTTCTGTGTGCGTATGTTCCCAGTTCTCTCCGGTGTACACCTAGGTCATATTGGCAACTCTATATTTAACTTTTTGAGGAACTGCAAAACTGTTTACCAAAGCGGCTGTGCTGTAGATTTTGTAAATAGCTTTTTTTTTTAGTTACAGAAGTTCCTTTCCATATCTAGTTTGCTAGTTTATATTAAAATTGTGAATGGATGTTGAATTTTACCAATTTTTTCCTGCATTTATTTTGAGCTAATCATATGCTTTTTCCTCTTTAATTTGTAAATGTAGCAAATTATGTTAGATTTTCTAATGTTAAATCAGACTATCATTATTGGAATAAATCAAATTAGACTATAATGGTTTGACATTGATACATGTCTGGAATTCATGCATTAATAAGTTAGTTGGAATTTTTGCACTACTGTTGAGGACTGGGGGGTCCTATGATTTTTCTTTTCTCATTTTAACCTTTTCTTGTGTTGGTATAAAAGTTATACTGCTTTTATAAGATTGGTTTGGAGTATCCTCTCTTTTGCTATTCCTTTAAAGGTTAGAATACGCCATTTCTTGAATGTTTGATAGAACACTCTCATAAAACTGCCTGGGTTTAGTGATTTTTCTGTGTTAATACTTTTAAATACTGACTCCATTGCATAAAACAAATAAGATGTTTTATTTCTTCCTGCATCAGTTTCAGTAATTTTATTTCTTCTGTTTCACTCATGTTTTCAAAATATTAGGATAATCTTGTTCATGATATTCTCCGTTCATCTTTAATATCTGCTGCACTCATATTTATACCTTTACTGCTTTCTAATGATATAAACCTGGTCCAGGAATTCTGGTTTCCCCTACCTATTCAGGCAAAATCGTATCCTGGGCTGTAAGTATGTCTGAAATTGAGGAAAGAATGAGTTACCAGGAAGTCTGATATAACCTCACTCTCTTCTAATTCCAAAAGTAAATCATGATTATTTAAAAAATAAGTGATATGGAAACACATGATTTGAAAAGCTACAGTCTGTTATTATCCTTCCCTCAGGTGTAATCACTGTTAACACTTTGGATTATATTCTTCTCAGATATGATTTATTTATCTATTTCTATAGAACTGAGAGCATAGGAAATGTACTCTTTGAATATTTTACCATTTTTTACTTAATATATCCTAGATATATTGTCGTGGTCTAAATTCTAGAATTTAAGAGTATTTCTGATAGGTTGCATATTAGAAAGCCAATCTATTTTCGCTTCCACCACAACTCTTCTGTCTTGAATATTCCAGCTCATAGTAGCTTCCTTCTTTGACCTCCTTTAATATTTGTTTTATTATTTAATCCCTCTAAATCTAGCACTTGATTATATATCATCTTCCATTTTCCTTAATACATTAGTCTTTCATTGTTTCATACGCACCAGTCCCATACCCTTAGTAAGACTTTTTTTTCTTGTATACCACCGTCACAGTAAAAACACAGTGGAGCTCATTTACTCATTTAACTTCATTTGATCTTATAAATCTGGGCTTCTTGAATTCAGCAGGCAAAGGCGTTCACATCAAGTTCTCCTTATCTAATAATGTCTTTGCTCCACTCTTGAAGAAAGAAACCATGTTGTGCTCACATTCCGCACAGCCGCCAGCACATTGCCCAATCGCATTAAATGTTAAACAAGAAAAGCTGAGATATATTAAACATTGCCCTGCAGTTCATTCCATCTGCAGATGTCAGTATTTATTCTAACCAAAGCTTTCTCTGGCCTACAGTTGATTTTCATAAAGGGATTCATCTGTTCATCTGTCCCCTCATTTTAGGCCAAATGTGTTCACAGGCAGGGGTGGGGCCAACGGCAGAAATAGTCCAATATTTCTAATCATTCTATGTGTTCGTTAACAGATAGACGTATTCTTATGCCACATTTTTTAAAAAAGCTTTTCAATAGTTGATGAGCTTTCCCCATACATTTTCATTCATTCGTGCTACTCAACTTTAAGATACAGAGAGAGTATGTAATATACATAACATAGAATATATACTAAGTATATAATATATGTAATGTATTATATATGTATATAAAATATTCTCTATTTTAATGTTGGTAACTATCACTCGCACCTTTTGACATCCTCTGGAAGCTTTCGCCTTTCTGTACCTGAGAATGGCCTCAGGCACGAAGTAGCCTGTTCTAAAAAATCCCTCTGCATTGCTTGCCCGCTTATGCTACACTAAACTCTACGTGTTTTATTAATGTCCTTGTGATTTCCTTATCCTTCAAATAGCTGTATAACAGAATGTCTCTGCTACTGGTGAGAGGCAAATATTTTCTGCCACAAGAATTAAGTTCTGAATGTGCAATCTTCTCAACAGGAATGCCAAATGCATTTATGGTTCCCTCTCCAGTTATGTACACAGGCTTCTGACAGGATTGTGTCCAGATAGTTTTTGCTGAGGTGTAGAGTAAATGTCTTATAGGAAAAAGGATTTACAATTTGACGTAGACAGGAGCCTTCATGGCCAGCCGTGTGCTCCTCTATTTTTAGAGGAGAACTTTGAAACCCCTCCCACAGAACAGTGCTTAGAATAAATGCCAGTTCGTGGTGATTCTTAAGCTCCTCTGGCTTAGCTAAGATATCAGTTACCATAGTGAGACAGCAAATTGAGTCTTAGTACGTGAGACACTCTAAGTCAGAGTTCTCGATAAAACACCGCCAACCTTACTCTCCATGTGAAGCATGTCAAAAACAACATGTACTGCTCTACATGGCACCTGCTTCTTTACATGCTCTAGAAGCACATCAGACAAGCCTGCAATTCTTTCTTTGGTAGTCTTATTGTTGGGAAATGTGGAGAGAAAATGCACCTATTGCTGACATTAGAGGGATATAGATTCTTTTAGTGTAGCCAAAATATAAAGAACATTAAAAGTCTGATGGAAGTCATTTCAACTTTTTTTCTGTTTGTTTTCTAAGATTGACATTTGTTCTTTAAAAAAACAAAAACTAGGGGACAGTACTACGTGCTCTGCAAAAGGGAAGAATAAAGATGATGATGACTTCTGGTTAGGAATGACAGATTACATCTACGAAAATAATGAAAATTAGATAAAAATCATAAGATTGAAGAAAATGCAGGAGAAAAAAAACAATAGAAGAGTCGTGCAAATAACCTGAGGGGTAGTAACAGATATAATAGAACTTAGAAACCTGAAAGCTCGGTTTCTCAGAGGAGTGAAGGAACAGGATGGAGGATAGCAATGAAACAAGTAAATTTTTATGTTCAGAACCAAGGAAGGGTCAGAAATTACAAGTACTTGGTAGCTCTGGATTCTGGATGTGGGCATGGTTCAGAAAAAAAAAAACAAGAGAAATGTTTGATAGTCTATGTGAAGAGCACTTAGATCTCCAGATGTACTCCCTATTCAGACATAAAACAAGAGTGGTTGAAGCAAGGGGATACTGGACCTATGGATCATTGGCACAGCTGAGAATGAGGCTGCCACGACTGAAAACAGGTTATTATCTGGGAATCTACATCCTGAGTGATGGAATGCTCTCAGCCCTTTCTCTCTCAATTTCTAGAGCACTGGAAACCAGGATTAAAATCCCAAGAAAGGGATTGGTGGATGGATTTTTGCCTGGGCTGGTTGACTGACCCAGGAAAGATAATGCACATACAGAAATTACAGCCAGCTTTTAAGTGCTTTACTCTTAAAATTAAAACTTCTAAAATGGGGGCTGGCCCCGTGGCCGAGTGGTTAAGTTCGCGCACTCCGCTGCAGGTGGCCCAGTGTTTCGTCAGTTCGAATCCTGGGCGCGGACATGGCACTGCTCATCAGACCACGCTGAGGTGGCGTCCCACATGCCACAACTAGAAGAACCCACAACGAAGAATACACAACTATGTACCGGGGGGCTTTGGGGAGAAAAAGGAAAAAATAAAATCAAAAAAAAACTTCTAAAATGAAAAAAAGACCAAGACGAACAAACAAAAAAGTGAGTTTAGAGGTAACAGACAAAGTACAGGGAGAAAAACAGGATGTCATCATCATCATCATCATTATCAATATGCACAGAACAATAAAATAAATCGATCGAATGGTTGGAATAAAAAGCTGATGAAACTGCACAGAAAGTCTGTAAAATGTCCGACCTTGAAAACTACAGAAAAGATAAGAAAACAAATCAGTTCAGGAGGTCCTACTTCATCATAATAGAATTTCCATAAAAGCCTGAAAAGTAATCACAGGGGAGGAAATTATCAATAAAATAATGAAATGGAATTTCCCATAACTGAAGGACATGAGTTTCCAGAATGAAGGTGCCAACCAAATAAAATGAATGAAAGGAAACTTGTACAAAGGCACATTATCATAAAATTTCAGAGAACTGAAGCAATGAGAAGATTCTAAGAGCTTCCCTAGAAAAAACAAACCAAACCAACAGAAAAACAAAGAAAGTGACATATGAAGGATCTGAAACGGGAGTAAGTTTTCTCAATAGGAACACTGGCAGGTAGATAATATTAGAGAACTATTTTCAAAATTCAAAAGGAAAATTATCTCCAACCTAAAAGTTATATCCAGTTAAAGTATTAAACAAGTGAAAGGTGATGCTAAGATGATGTTGAAGATGATGGTTAAGAGAATTCCTCACATCTCAAACTAGGAAGTCAAGAGATAATATCTAAAACTAAAACTTAAGAAATACAAGTATAAGCGTGTTATTTAAAAATTGTGAGATAAATATGAAAAGAAACATCTAAAAGAGCTGAAAGCTATTAGTCTGGGAAATGGTACTTGAGAGGGGAGATGGGATGGGGAGGTAGACTGCTGGTTTTCTTTCTTTGACTTTTTAAGCAATGGTCATGTATATTTATAAAAAATAAAAACTACGTAAAAAAGAAATATGATGACTTCAAGGGGGATTAATTTTGAACCTCAACATCAACTCATCCCAGTTTTAACGTAACTGCATGACTGATATGAAGAACCTAGCTACCTTTAATTAATACAAACCTTTCCAGAATAATCCAACAGGTTTTTGATGCTTGACTCACTAAAGTGAGAGTGTAAGCTGGTTGAACACCAGTGATATAGACAGCTCCTAAATAATTTTGAGTTGCAAAAGTAAGCACTGGACTTTTAACTTCAGAAATGTCCTTTTGAGAAGTCTTCCTATCGAGCCTCCCGTAAAATCTCTGCTATTAGTTGGCCCAAGTAGATGGGGGACACCTCAGTTACCAGAAATTTCTTATTACTCTTCCTAAGAAACACACTATTCCAATAAAAAATACTAACTATAAGCCAACTCTGATTAAAACTCGATACAGAGAGGGGAGTTGGGATCTCTTATGTGTAATAATTTGGGTACTCTTCATGTATTGCCTGTGGGAAGGGATGGTATAAAAAACAGCCTGGAGCGAGGAAGCACTGACATCTTTCTGTGGTCAGTGTGGCACTCCCATATCCATTTTAACAAAACTGCTTTTGTAAAGTTTCAGCAGCAAATGTAGTAGACAAAGCACAGGCTTTGGCATCATACTAGACACCGGGTTGAAAACCAGCTTGGTCACGCTATGATTTTACATAAGACTTAACCTAAGCGTCAGTTTCCTCTGTATAATGGAGGGTGGAATAAGTACTACATTACAGAGCTAGTGTGAGTGTTAAATGCAATAATATATGTAAGGTGCTACACTACATGGCATATTAGAGTTCACTCGATGTTGTTTCTTCCTTCTTAAGATCACTCCAATTTGAAATTTATTCTTATGAGTAATTTATTTACTACAATTTATTTAGCCTCTAGTCACATCAGGGATGTTATTTTCTAAATCCTTATTTCTCCTCTTTTAAAGTTTAGGGAATGCTGCTGATACTATTTTACATTTAAATAGCCCTATCTTAGGCAGACCATAGAAGGAAAATACAGTGATTGAAATTCTCAAATTTGCAACATTACCGAAGACCTTATGGGAGAATATTTTGAAATACACAGCAACAGATGTTCAGCGCATCTTGACAAGTATCCATTATTGATAGAAACTTACTATGTAACTTTTAGGAACTATTTCCTTGGGCTGCAGCTTCTTATCTAAGTTTTGTCTGGATTTCAACAGGAGTCTTGAAACCCTCCAAGTGAGAGTCCCTCCCTCAAGTTCCTCCAATCTTACTCTACAAGTGTGAAGCATTTTAAAATCATTGTGTCCAGAGTTGTTATACCTTCTTTAAACACTTTTGAAGAAAAGTGTAGGTATAACGTAAAAGCCATACATTTGTAAAAACTTTCTTTCTTACATCTACAATATTACATTCTTTTCCTATGTAGACAGGGACTCTTGTATGCGTTTTTACTTCTACTTTATGATCTTCTCTGACAATTTTAATCTGTCTTCTCCCTTCTCTTGTGTATGAAATTTGCATTTGGCAAGGTCTCTGATAATCCAGTTCAATGTCTATTTATTGGTCATGTTCTTGGTATCTGGACCCATATTAGATGACAAAGAAAAGAGTTGCCCTCTAAAAGACCTACACAAAAAAGAAGAGATGGCTTAGATACACTGCTATTGGTTGACTCCTAAAAAATATTTGTCTTTACATATGTGAGAGAGACCAGGAAGATAATAATATAGCCTATAGTATGTGCTCAATAAATTTTAGCTATGATTCCCTCCCAGTATAATTAATTACATATTCTATACTTATTTACTATTATCTATTATTTGTGTTTAGGTTTTTTCTTATTTGGATTACCTTTTGTCTTCATCACACTTTAAGTTTGTTAGGATCACAGCCCCCAAAGGAACTCATTCCAGTTCAACTCTGGAGAACACTACACACAGTGATCTTCCCATATTAAGTTCTCTGTGGGTTGCTGTGGGTTATTGTGATGGAAATTGTATCTCTCCGTCCATAGTATAATCATATCCTGATTCTCTTCTTGTATTTCCAATTCTTTCAACATCACCTTGTTAGTTTTTTTCCCATCTAAATGTTGCCAGAGCCAGCAGAGTAAATGACTATATATGTGGAATCTTTGAGGTTCTCAGAAAGGTGTTTCTCTCTCTTACATACTGCCCCTCTTATTTTCCTAGCATTTTTTAGTTCACATAGCAGTATCACACTCATTATCTCAACTGATTACTACAAAATAGATTCTCCTTTGACAAATAAGAAAACTGAGGCTCAGAAACTCAAATGGATTGTCTAAGCCCATTCAGTTAGTAAATATTGAAGCTGGGATTAAAGCTCCAAACCCTAAGCAAGCTTCTTGCTCTTAGTATACTGTAATTTTTAAAATATGTATATTACTCAAAAGAAGAGATGATCTACTTCCTAAATGGCCTTCTGAAATGAAAAATAATAGAGATGACAACTGCATCTAAGGCCTATATTACCAAATCTTTAATATAAAAGATCTGAGTCTCTGTTTTTTGTTTATTTTTTTAAAGATTTTATTTTTTCCTTTTTCTCCCCAAAGCCCACCCGGTACATAGTTGTATATTCTTCGTTGTGGGTCCTTCTAGTTGTGGTATGTGGGACGCTGCCTCAGTGTGGTTTGATGAGCAGTGCTGTGTCCACGCCCAGGATTCGAATCAACAAAACACTGAGCTGCCTGGAGCAGAGCACGCGAACTTAACCACTCAGCCATGGGGCCAGCCCTAAGAGTCTCTGTTTTTTTGTAAAGTTTCCAGCTAGCTCAGGATGCTGCATCTCTGGCTCATGTTAGGGATGTTAAATATGGACCAAGACCTTGAGCACAAACGTGTTATGAAGTCATACATAGAGGTACAGCGCTCCTGCCCTATTGCATACTTCCTGTTGTGAATGTCAGTGTAAAGACTAGGGCAGCTAGATTGCTACTTTGAGCCCTCCTCCTTGATGACTGAGAGGAGCTTTTCCTTTTCTTATCTATATTTTTCTTCTGGCTATGATGCCTTTTTCTCCTACCCGCTTCCAATTCCATTCTTTCTTTCATTTCTCAGGCCAACCTTGTTTGGTCAACTGCCTTAAATTTCTCATTTCGTCTCCAAAGGGAAAAAAAAGTCAGGAAGGGGAACAGAGAGGGGGAAAATGACTAGATCTCAAGGACTGAAATCCTTATACTCCATTTTCCATTTCAAACCCAGAAAAGATCATAGAAAAACCTCAGCTTGTATTTTCTATTAAGGATACAACACAGCAAAAAGACGACTCCAGAAAGATCTAATTTAGGTAAAACTCACACAAGACTAGTTTGAGTCTTGGGAAAGTCAGAAGATTTCATTTCCTCAGCGGGCTTCTAGTTCTGTCTGAGACACTGGAATAATTCGTATTAATGTTGATAGTCTCACTCTTTCAATCCGTATAACAGAGAGGAAAATAGTCCAGCTACCTCTTCGACAGAGAGATGTGAAAATTGGTCAGCAGTTCTCTTGGTTGGCCCTACACAAGCCACTGAGGCATTTTTCCTTTTATAGAACTTAAAAGCAACTAGGGCTTTGAAAATTACCAAATGAAGCACTTCATAGTAGATTTTCCTTGGAAGCAGAATATCAGTAAAGAAAGTAAGATGGCAGCCTCTTGGACAATGTATATTAGTACAGCCCAAGGCTATCTAAAGAAGAGTTTCTAGGTGGAATGAGGTTCTTTTAACAGGTGGAATACAATTTGAAAGTGTTAGTAGTGGGGAAGGGAAGAGTGGAATAGGTGGTAATTGGAGAGAAGAATTTGTACTGTTCTGATGGTTAAGTGGCAGGTTTTATTTTAGTATAGCATATCCAAGGAAGCCTTCATGATCATAATGGGACCTTAAAATACCTCATGTAAAAATTGTGTCTTTGCCTTGAAGCACGAATTTTAAGTGGTTCAAGGATTAGCCATAGCTCATTAGAAATTCTGTTGGTAAGAGAGGCAGGTCCCTGGACTTGCATTTGAAAATAGTTCATTCAACAAATTTCCAAGGATCCCAATGCACAGCTAGAGCTGTATAATATGATCAGTAGCAGTTTATAGGAAAATAGAAGGGGCCATGAAAATTAGACTTTGTAACATCTAAGATAGCAATAAACAGGGAGAGGTGAAACTGCCCTTTGCATCTTAGAATTTCAGAATTAACCACACTCTAATTTCTATGATATGCAAATAAAAGAGAGAGATAAGCAAATCTGTATACCATCTACCTTGTGGTTAGATTCTTGTTAAGGTCTTAACTTTTTTTTCAGTACCTTTTTAAAAGGCCTTCTGATCCATTCTCTCACCATTTTGTCTACCCAAAGAATAACTGTAACTCAGATTTCAATGATTATATTTAAGGCGTTTGAGAAACTGAGGCTTGTTCATTATTAATAAATCTCACGGCAAATGAAAGCCAGCCATGTGCTGGAAAAAGTGCGCTGGGCTATAAATCTGGAGACTTATATTTTGACCCTTGCTCTGCCTCAAGCATATGTCTCAATCTCTCTTTCTCTCTCTCTCTCCCTCATTTTTGGCTTCAGTTTCACATTTTGTAAAATAAAGAGAATCAATTAGATGTTCTTTAGGGTCTCTTCTAGATATAAAGTTATATGAGCCTATGGCCCTATTAAAAATATAAGTATCAAAGGGCAAGCTGTAGTACAAGCAACAGCCAGGAAAAGTACCATCTTTAATATGGCAAAAAGCAAACAATAAAAAGTGTACATTGGTAAAAAAACCATAGTACAAATGAGATTTGTTGAGATTCTACAAATATCTCTTTTATGTTGAAATTAGCTCATCAAAAGAAATGTACTATTAATATTAAAAAAGTAACTCTGCTGTTCCATGCACTAGGAGGCACTACAGATTTCTGTATTATGGTCGTTTGATAACTGGTAATCACAATTAATGAGAAGAGATTCAGCAATTCAGTGTACTAAGATGAGGATTAGAAAGTCATACACATTGTGAAGGAGGGGAAAATTCCTCCCTTCCCCTCTTGGTTCTTATGGCTGGTCTAATGATTAACATGACATAAGGCAAGTTAACAAGAGAAAAATCGAAGTTTAATACGTGCACACAAGGAATTCACATAAGCATGAAGAATTCCAAAAACAGTCAGGCAAAATGAGGTATATATGTCACTCTAGATTATGGAGAAGGGGCGGGGGTCTGGGCATTCAAAGGGAAAGGAGGCAATTTACAGGAAGATGTAAAGAGTTAAAGTTTGGTAAACAAATGTTTGTTGGGCCATCTACAGACAATGGGACACAGAGAGGACTTTGATCAAAGAAGCCTTGCTAGATTCCCCTCCATCTACCACACCTGGTTCATACTATGCTACAGCTGTCTATGGTGATAGCTTCTTCCTAAAACAGGCTTTCTATCTTAAAATCTTTTAGACGGTTGAGGGAAGGTCAAAATTTCTTCCTGAGTCTTTTGTTCTTAAAAGTAATCAGCCCAAAATAACTCTCAATCCAAAGAGACATATTTCGGGGTGGTAAATTCTGCTCCCCTACAACACAAATAGAAGAAGAGGATGCACTTAAATAGACAAAAGACTTGTCTACGTACAAGCTTATGTTTTGCTAGGGCTAGGCATTTCCTTAGCCTGGCACTATGGTCCTGAACAGAAAAGACTTTAAGGCAGACCTTTCAAAAATATATACTCCTTGCCTGCACTAATGGGCTCAGTGAGGGTAGATTAATTAGTTTCAGTCTTCAGCTGTAAAATAACTGAGTCATGTAGCATCCGCAGCCAGAGGAGATTACATATGAATCTGAAAGTTGAAAGAAGCCTGTTCTGCTTGTTGGTGGTCATGGTCTCAGTTTGGGGCCACAAGTTCTTTGATTCGAGAGACTGTATCTTATTTATCTTTGTATCACCACATAGTCTCTTACAGAGTATCTGGCATAGAGTCTCATAAACTGTAGGCAGTAATGCTGTCATGTTAATCAATAAAGAAGTACTTGCATTTTCAGGATTCAAAGCTAGTAAAAATTTGGCTATTATATACTGTGCTGAATTTTAGTGAATACATAAGATGTGTTTATAATTAATATGTTAGATGTCTAAAAACACACTGACATACCTAAGAACCCTCGAAAGTTTCTTGACTATTTTAAACATACTCAAATAAATCCAATTTACACAGTTAATTTACTCAGAAAATATTTTTTTCTACACAGGTAGTTAAAAAGGTTATCTATCTAACTTATGTGTGAGTTATTAATAACTTATATTGGAAGTGTTTGAATTTGTGATATTCTACAAATATCTGGACTTGAATCTTCCACATTGAGGGAGGGTTGTTTACAGTTGGGAAAGGCAGCTTTATATGCACAGTCTTTTGACCCCCACTCAACCACATAAGAATGGGCCTTGGGCCTGCAACAATTCCTTACCAAGAGATAAAGAGCCCACACAGCCTCTGCTGGGCTGATCACCTTGTGTGAGAAAATCCTTCCTTCTTTAATACCATTTCAATGGTTCTTCCTTTCTTGTGCTCAAGCAAGTATTTCAAAGGCCCTCAGGCACACTCCCAGCTTTCAGTGTTTCAGACTCCTGGGGGAGGGAGAGAGGTCTTTGTTCTGTGGCATGAGAGTGGTGCTTGTAGGCCAATTGCCTTGCTAATTGTTTTGTGTTGGCTACTGGGGCCACCTACTAGCCATGAGGGACTGATGTCCATTAGTGGAACTGATCTTGCTGTGTCTCTTCTCTAGGTAGGTAAAAGCTTTGTCCATTCAGGGCTTGGCTATGTTGTGTTTTACTTGGCGACTCCAATACCAAGATAAAGCAGGCAGAGGTGTTGGACTTTCTATACCTGGTGGCTGGTATTGTGATGATATTTGATACTCCTTCATGTAGTTAAAGTTTTTCCCAGGCATTGGTTACCAGTGCTTGGTGTTCTTCCTGACGTTTATAGATAGTGATGATGAGATGATACTCATGTAAATTATAACAGTAATCATAAGGATTTCAAAAATCAAATACCACTGTCTGTATTTAACATTTCTTCCTATGCCAAAAAAAATCAATTTCTTAAGGATCCATGTTTAAGTGTGAGTTAAAAACAGTATGAATAGATAAAAGCTTTAGTTAAAATGTGAAATAATTGATTATAAAAGATGAGAATACAAACTTAGAAATATCCATATTTTCCTGAAATTCACAGTACAGAAAGAAACTATAAAATTAGTTGTCTTACTTGACAAATAAAAATGACAAGCAATAGGATATATTGGAGTATATAAGGAAGCCATTTGGTATAAACCTAATTCGGCCTGACTTTGTTTTTCCAAAAGGGCCTGACTGTGGCCATTGAGCATGCATTGTATATCTGCTTATGAGATAAAGGTGCAACTTCCCTCCCCCTCCCAACGTTGGCATCTCCTTAAAGGTTAAGCATCTTGCTTTAGGCTGGGAATTGATTGCAGCGCTCATCTGTGACCGCCCAACTCGAGGCAACAGACCTGCCACCCTGTGGGGTTCACCAAGACAACAGGCCTATCTGCTGTTTCCATCAATCGCTGTGCTGACAGAGCAGGCTCATGACTATTGTAAAAGGGACATTTCAATCATATGTGAAACATACTCTTTGAGGGTAGATAACCACCCTGTATACCCCCACTTCTTTGTGATGAGGATTTTAGGCTGTCTAATTTTAAAACTGCAGATGAGAAGCAGGCTCCGAGGAGTGGAATTTGCTTGCCCTTTGATCAGAGACAGTTGCATTTTTGAAGGAAATCTCCATGCCTCCCTCTCTGTGCCAGGAGGAAGGGGGGATGGCCTTATCTCTGGAAACTCTTAATGGGGAAGGCAAGAACTTAGGTTGCTTGCTGTCTGGCAACCTCATGTAACTGACCCCCCACCCCAAAATCCTCCTTTGTCTTTAGCTGAAGATAATATTTGAGAGGTGACTTCTGCCGTTTACTCAATCCGGTTTGATTCTTATCTAAAAGTTGTGGGACCGCCCAATGGCCGGACCCTACTGGCACTGGTACCATTTTAACTTTTTTTTTGTCTCGTAAAGAGATAACTCACATACCTATGCCTTAAATTTAGCTCTAACCCTCAACTTGGGGCAGCAGAAGCTCTGACTGCCCATGGGTCCTGTCCCCATGCTATTCTATACTATTCTCTAAATAAAAGAGCACTACTGCCAGATCTTAAGAGTCTAAGAAATCTTTCTTTCGACTTCTGGGCTCACCGACCCCGCATCACTTGGAGTGCTCTGTTCCTTTGTGGAAAGACTCTCCCGGGTTATAATCCTCAGATTTAAGGTCAGAATAAACTCACCCAAATTTTCATTTATAGGTTGGTTTTGGATTATTTTCGTTGACATACTTAATGCTTGAAATTTTAAATTTGGGGAGCCAGCCGTGAGGCATCATTTTTACCTGTCTTCTTTAGTCATGGCAAAATCCTCTGCATATCAAGTTGACTGCCTTGCATATCTCCTTCAGGTTCATATTTAATGCACTCAGAAGACCCAAAGTTTCGAAGTTCCCAAGGAGCCACTAGATTAGAGCCAATCTGCCGTTGCCAAACCCGAGTACCTAACTAGGACTTCTAAACAAGTATTAAATATTTCATTCTCTAGAAAAATACCTTGAGTACTAGTGATTTTAAGTTGCAATAGCATGCCCATGTTCTATTTCTTATTTCTCATTATATAGGTGCATTAGAAAATTCTTGCTTAAGAAAGTTTAGACTTCTATGCACTGTTCTCCTTATCACATCCCTTTTCCTTTGTAACATGCATCCTTTTGGATCCTAAATCAATAAAACTACCAATAATGAATGTGATCAGTCTAACTTTTGGTGAAAACTGGCATGAAGAATGCTTATATATGACATTCAAGGAATGAAAATTACATAATGCTTGCGATAATAGCATAATTACTCAGCACTTGATGTAAGCAAACAGAATGGAACTTACGGAGGACTTTAATATTATTTCAGCCACTCCAGAGGTACAAACTTTTCAAATATCTTCAGTGGTTATTCCCACATTTCCATAGATGACTTAATTTTATTCCTCCCCATGTAGAGTATTGATGGGAGTAGATGAGATCAAAAGGAGACTGGAAGTAGGAATAAATAGTCAGTGTTTTAGGCATAAAGACAGTCTATCCTGGCTAAATTAAATGTATTGGTGTAATATGTACTTGCAAAAGCCACACATTTTGCTAGGAATCTTGTAAACAATCTACATATGAAAATGTCAGTGTCTGAGACTGCTACTGCAGGTTTTAAGGTGACTGTATTGAAGCCACCGTGCATACAGCCAGGTGAGCAATCTGAAGATGGATTGATGGGGGGGACAAAAAGACACTTCATATGCAAAAACTCATTTCAAAGCCACCCGAATTGCTAACACTCTTTGTCTTACAAATGTGAAGCTATACTTCCAGTGAACAAAACAAAGTACTAAAATCCATTAGAAAGTATTTGTGAAACATTCAGGCTTTGAGGACTTGGTTTTGATTATTCGAAAGGAAGAGAAAGGACATAAAATGGATTTCCACCTGAATAGGGGTTTGTGCCCGGGCCACCACAGTTCATTTGAAATTAGGGCCAACAGTAATAAATGGTTTAAGTTCGCTCTTCATTTTGACCAGAATGATTGGCAAGTCTATGAACAAATAGGTTATTTTCTATAGAAGGGCTATGATCCATCTACTTTCTATTGCCAGATTTGAAATCTCTTCATATTTTGGTTGAACTACAAACCTTTGCACACTGACTACACAAACATATCCTATGACCATGGGTTAGTGCTGGTGATTAGTGAAAATAATTACTCATTATAATGCCCGTAAGGAAGTTACTACCACCAGATAACCAGCCCCCAGCTGCCACTGACTCCCAGCAGTCTGGTTACCCAAGGGCTTATCTGGAGTGAAAGAACCCCGGACTTCCCCTTTGTTTCTCTGAAACTCCTCTTCCCAAACCCCTTAGCTCTATAAAGACCCCTCTTCTGTCTTCTTTCATTAAGATGGATTTGAGAGAACCTATCCTCCTGCCTTCTCATTTTGGACAATTCAAATACTTCCATCTCCAAGCACTGGTCCCTCAGTGATTAGCTCACTGTGCATCAGGACACAAACTTGAGATTAAGAGGTTTGGTAACAGTTCTATTGCCTGACATTCTCATGCATGTATTCTGACTTGTCTCCTACTGGATGCACTACTATTTCCACTTCATCCTCTTAGAGCTAACATGAAACAACACCAAATAGTGGCAAATATGGCACTATCTTAAAACAGAAACTTGAATAAAACCAAGCTCAAGGGTGACTCAGACATATAGAAAAATGAGTCAAGCTCTACAACACATTTAACCATTCTTCTTTTAGTTTACCTTGAAAAATCATATCTCATACTTCTCTTAAAAAGTCACATCTCATATTAGTACATGATTGACTTTGTTGCTAACTAGTTACAATAAGGCACTAATGTTAGATGGCCAAACACAAAGGGTGCTCATAGAAACTGAGCTGACTATACCTCAAATTTATAGTCCTAAAGTGGATTATTAATATAGTTATGAATAGGGCCACACACAAAGAGACATTCATGTTTACATGGCATTTACTAATTGAAAACAGACATCCTATCAAAAATCCATCCATAGAAGCTTGCCATAGAGAAAGTTCTAGCTATGCTGTTGGATCACTAAATATATAAATCCTCCTCTTCTATTTAGAAGAATTTTGATAGAAAAAAACATTTGAGAAGATCTGTATCAGCAGCCAGATACACTCAAAATGCATGATGTAGGAAGGTGCGGAATACTTTATTGAATTATCACTTTTCAAGCTGTCTCTATATTGAGCTACTAAATTGATAACTTTTTACTAAATTATAAAATTAAGTTACATTGTGGAGGGAAATATCCCTCCAACTGGTTTTATAGATTTTTTTAATTGAGCATCTTTTTTCTGAGGGAAAATGTAAGAAACTGTACTGACTGGTCATTATGATACATTAAAATAATTAAAATTACAATAATTAAAATAATACATTAAAATAAAATAATAGATGATCTGAATGTTAAGATAATATAGCATTAAACACTTCTTGGCATCACAATATTTCAAAACCGTGGGTGTGATAGTTAGTTCTCTCTCTTGCATTATTATGCACATTCCTAAAACATAAACCTAGTGGCACTGTAGGCTAAGAGATTCTCAGTTTTGCATTCCTTCTGCCTTTTTAATCTAGATGATAATCAGTAGAAAAGTCATGCCAATTCAGAGTTAGAAATCAGACCTTTTCTAAGACCATGGTATGGTGTTTTTTTAGCAAAATGTTTTTACCTACTTTGCCTAATCCTATTTTAAATACTCTAATTTTAAATAGCTCACAGGGCAGTACTTGTAGCTTTTACCTTGATATAACTGATTCCATACTTAATTAAATTTTATGGCAGCTCAGATCTGAAAAAGCAATCTATTGCTCCCCTGTCAGACTTAGAAAAGACTGAGGTGTCAAAGTGCACACTTCTTGGTCCATACTAAATTGATGGCTGTGTCTACAGGAAACCAATACACCAGATGATTGAGCCTTTTCTATAAATTCAGAAAAATTTAAAGAAACTATCCAACTTGATAATTTAGGGCTAGAATAGTCAAAAATTAGTTTTTTCAAGTGGGTTTCATAAGGGGTTTTGTAGATATATTATGCATGAAAGCAGACTATTATCACATTTATTCCACATTGTTTGGATCAACATAACATTCACCTTTTTAAAAATGACTTTATTTTTTAAGAGCAGTTTTAGATTTACAACAAAATTAAGAGGAAGGTACAGAGATTTCTCATAGACCACTACCACCACACATGCATAGTTTTCTTTATTATCAACATCACTTACCAAAATAGTACATTTTTTACTAAGGATGATACATCCTAATCACCCAATGTCCATAGTTTACCTTAGGGTTCACTCTTGGTGTTGTACATTCTATGAGTTTGGAAAAAAGTATAATGACATATATCCATCATTATAATATCACACAGAATATTTTCATTGTCCTAAAAATCCTCTGTGCTCTGCTTACTCATCCCCCACCCCAATCCCTGGTAACCACTGATCCTTTTATAATCTCCATAGTTTTTCCTTTTCCAGAACATCATATTGTTGAAATCATATGGTACGTAGACTTTTCAGATTGGCTTTTTTCACAGAGAAATATGAAATTTAAGGTTTCTCCATGTCTTTTCATGGCTTGATAACTCATTTCTTTTTAGTACTGAATAATATTCCATTGTCTGGATGTATCAGTTTGTTTATCCATTTACCTACTGAAAGACATCTTGGTTGCTTCCAAGCTTTGGCAATTATGAATAAAGTTGCTATAAACATCCATGTGTAGGCTCCTGTATGGACATAAGTTTTCAACTCCTTTAGGTAAATACCAAGGACCATGATTGCTGGATCCTATGGGAAGAATACGTTTAGTTTTGTAAGAAACCACCAAACCGTCTTCCAAAGTAGCTGTACAAATTTCCATTCTCACCAGGAATGTAACAGAGTTCTTGTTGCTCCACATCCTTGTCAGCATTTGGTGTTGTCAGTGTTCTGAATTTTGACCACTCTAATAGGTGTGTAGTAATATCTCATTGTTGTTTTAATTTGCATTTCCCTGATAAAATATGACTTGGATCATCTTTTCATATGCTTATTTGTTATCTGAATGCCATCTTTGGCAAGGTATCTGTTAAAGTCTTTGCATCATTTTTTAATTGTTTTTTTTTAATTATTAAGTTTTAAGACTTTTTTTTATATTTTGGATAACAGTCTTTTATAGATGAAAGATGTGTCTTTTACAAGTATTTTCTCCCTATCTGTGGCTTGTCCTCTAATTCTCTTGATATTGTTTTTCACAGAGCAGAAGTTTTTAATTGTAATGAATTCCAGTTTATCAATTGTTTCTTTCATGGATTGTGTCTTTGGTGTTGTATCTAAAAAGGCATCACCATACCCCAGGTCATCTAGGTTTTCTCCTACATTATCTTCTAAGAGTTTTATAGTTTTGTATTTTATATTTAGGTCTATGATCCATTTTGAATTAGTTTTTGTGAAGGGTATAAAGTTTATATCTAGATTCATTTTTTTTGCATGAGTATGTACAATTGTTTTAGCACCATTTGTTGAAGAGACTATCTTTCCTCCACTGTAAGATTCACATTTTTTGTTAATTTAGATATTGTTTCGGTGATGGCAGTAGAAATTGGTACTCTGTTCTCTCACTTCAGATAATAACTGCATTTCTATTTTCTTTTTATTACAAATCAATAATGCAATTAGCATAACAAGATCCCCAGAATTATTTACACAATTATTGCTTTTATTAAGAAAAGAATCTCCACATAAAATGTAAAACAGCTTGAAACAAAATCATGAAACAAGTTCCAGAAAAGCACTCTCCAGAGAAACAAAATAGTGTGCCTTTTATGCAACCTGTTTTCTTTAAAATTTCGTAACAACTAAAGATAGACTAGCACCAACCAAAGCAAGGAACTCACTATTCACTGAAAGAATCAACACAATCCAGTTTGGGCCCCCAAAAGAAAATGTACCGTCCTTCAGTTACATTGACACTGTTTTAGACCATTAATTCCCTTATTTTGTTTAACTTATGGAAAAGCAACGTTAGTACATGAGTAAGAAACTAAGAAGTCTGACCATGCATATATACCACTTACTATTTCAACCAAATTACAATTATAATCAACATAATCTGATGTATATTTAATTGCATTCATAAATTGTTTGCAGGATAGGTAGACATAAATTGTAAGTAGTTAGCATACATAATGCTAATTGATTAATATTACCTTTACATAGACACATCCTACTCTCTCTCTCTCACAGACACACACAGACACACACACAGACACACACACATGTTTCTTGTCTTACTTTTAGATCTCCAATTTTTCAAACAATTGTTTCATTATTTGAATTTCATAGACAGTGAGAGGCAGTGGTGGGGATTCATATTAAGAAAGATCACATAGATTGATAACTGTGAGAAATACAAGCATAAGGAAGCAGAATGAGGTACGTTTAGGTGGATAGTTAGTGTTGAAAGGTCTTGGCACATAGGTAGACAATGAAATATGGCAGCCAGAAGTGGGGTTCGAAGATCTGAGTCTATAACAAAATCCATAATTAACGCATGGCAGCACCTGGAAGCAGATAGAGCAACAGGGTAGTCTCAAGTCTGAAAAGGGGCCATGTTCTTAGGTCAAAAAGGGACTCTGATTGCAAGATTAAAGGGATTCAGGTCCAGGTAATATTGGGATAACTACTTCAGAAGTAATACTTGAAGACTCATCAGAATATACGTCTGGTATGAAAAAGAAGCCAAAGTGACTTTTCTAAATATAAATCAGAGCATTTCTTGCTCGACATTTCCAGCAGTTTTCTATCACACTCAGAATGAAATCTAAACTCTTTGCCATGGCTTACAAGGCTTACCTTGACTTGCCCTACCGCTACCCCATCTTTTTGATATTCCTTAGAACACGCCAAACTCACTCTCATCTCTGTGCTTTTGGAGTTGCTGTACTCTTTGCCTACAACTGTGGCTCATTCCTGTAATTAATTAAGGCCTCTGCTCAAGTATCACCTTCTCAGTGATGTCTTCTCTGAGAACCCTATCTAAAATAGCAACCCACCACTCTTGAATCCATTACTACTCTATTGTTCTTTGTCCATGACATTGTTGAATATATTTATTTGTTTATTTTGTACCTCCTCCATTAGAATATCAGTTCCATGAAGGCGGAACTTTCTGTCGATTGTGTCACTGTTGTATCACTAGCTCCAGAGTGAGAATTACTGCTACAAAGCTAATGAAACTTAAACTTTAGGGATTCTCATTTGCATAGGGCCCTGTCAATGTCCTGCATGTAATTTTGATTTATAATTTCATAGTCGTCTTTGCAAAGTGGGTCTATCATCATTGTGTAAGCTTTAGATCCCACTAACCTCTGCTTAGCATCCAGTGCCTGGAACTTCATAAGCCCTTAATAAATTTTTTTTTTGAAGGAGAGTTTATATTACTTATGTACAGAAAACTCAACCGCGTGCGCTCAGCCCATCTTGGTGGCCAGTTCTTTAGCCTTTGCCATCTCCAGCTTGGCGATGTGAGCCACCGATTTTGGACCCAAGACGTTGCCTCCCCAGTAACGGCCGATCTCGTTGTATCTGTCGTTGTAGTTGGTCCTGATAGCTTCCACCAGCTTAGCCAGAGCTCCTTTGTCTTCCGAGTTGACTTGTGTGACGGCGACGGTGGTACAGGTCTTCCTGTGGACCAGACGCCCCAGCCGGGCCTTGGCCTTGATGATGCAGTAGGGCACCCCCATCTTCCGACACAGGGCAGGAAGGAAGACGACCAGCTCGATGGGATCCACGTCGTGTGCGATCACTACCAGCTGAGCCTTCTTGTTCTCCATCAAGGTGGTGACAGTATTGACCCCTGCTCGAAGGACCGGTGGCCTCTTAGTGGGGACATCCCCTTTGCCAGCAGCCTTCTTCTCAGCCCGGGCCAGCAGCCTCTGCTTCTTCTCTTGCTTTGTCTCTGGTCTGTACTTGTGGGCCAGCTTGAGCAGCTGAGTAGCTATCTGGCGGTCCAGGGCCTGGGTGAACTTGTTGATCGTGGGAGGTACCTTGACCCGCTTATAGAGGATCGCCCTCTGTTGCTGCAGCCAGATGTAGCGCGGCCATTTGACGAAGCAGGTGACGTCCCGTTTGGGCTGGATGCCCTGTCCGATGGCGAAATTCTTGGGCCTCTTCTTAAACAGCGGGTTCACCACCTTCTTGGTCTCCTGCTTCTTCACGACCGCAGGGGCCGGGGCCACCTTCTTTCCCTTGGCCTTCTTCCCTTTCGGCATCTTGGGCGGCTGGAGGAGAGAGGCATAAGCCCTTAATAAATGTTTTTTGAATGAAAGAATAAAAATGAGTGAATATTTTAAATACATTAGAATAAAAAGATTAATGAACTCTTTCCTTGATAGCAAGTTTTGATAAGTGCTTGGCTTGATTGAAGGGCATAAAGATGTTGAGTGTCCATTGAGGATATGGCTGCTCTGAAAGACAAGGAAGAGACGCTAGAAGAGGATGCTGTAGGCTCTAAGTAAATTTTGGTTAATTCATAAATACTCCTAGAGTCGGGATACTAAATTAGGCCAGTGGTATACATTATGATTTACTACCTTAATAAATGGTGTTCCAATTATAATTCCATTCCTTGTGACACAGCCTTCTTTCTCTTATATTTCCTAAGATATGAGGTACCCTTTCTAGTATATCCAGGGAGTGTCCATACTTTAAGGAAATCATTGAAGCATGACTGCCTCCTCATTACTGCACTGGGTTATTTCTTCCTTTTCGCTACAATTCTTTTTACAGTCCCTAAGGCTTTTAAGAAAGTCATGGATTCAACCAAGATTGTGCCGTAAAGTGGCATTTGCCCAGTGGAAAAATAGATGTGCAATGTATGCATACCTTGTAAATACAGTTAAATACATATATACATATTCATTCACACTAATATATTATAAAATATATATAATATATGTGAGAGAGAGAGACATTTAGCAAGCAAAACCTAGGATTTATTTTCACTTGTTAATAGTAGCTTCTCCATAGGATCACCCAGCTCTTCCTGAGTCATTAATAAGGAATTCATAAAAGTGAGCTATTAATAAAAGAGCTTAGTTAAATAATACATTACATTTTAAATAATGGTCAAAACTAGTTACAATGGAAACTATCTATGAATTGATCACTCTCAATTTATAGAAGCCCATCTGCCTTGGTTTATAATCTACTCAAATTGTTTTTTGGCCAGTAGCACTGCCTGAGGCAAATTTATATCAACCTGACAAAAAGCAATAGAAAGTCTTGCTTCAGAGGTTCTCATTGCTTAAAGCTACAATACTTCTTTAAAAGCTCCAAGGTGTTATAATTAAAAATGTATCAATTGCTTAACTTGTCAACCAAAGGCAGTTATTGTAAAGCATTATTTACCCTCAAACAGCTAGATTTTCATTGCTCATGTGTGATTGCATTTGTAGAAAAATACAATTAAACTTTAAATTTAACTTCTGAGAAGGAAACCTCATCAAAGCATCTCCAAAACTTTCTGGAATCTGTCCACTTTCTGGGAAGCTGTACATACTAACTTTCTATTCACAGTTACAGATAAATATGCACAAACACAGGTAACACGCAGATTTTTGATGGTGACTTGAGAGGATGGGTGAAAAGACTCTCTCCATAAATGCTAATTTAACTTTAGAAATAGAATGGCAATTGAAATTGTAAAGAGATATTTCTTTTCAGTGATTTCTTTCCTATTTTATCCTTCCTTTGCCCCTCTTTTCCTCAAGAAATGCAGAATGCAATTAGTAGCATAATGATTAAAGGAATAATTAGACACTGCAGGCTCACATCACAATAATTTAGGACAATTTCAAGCTTTTACTACTATGTCAAATTAGCAAATTCTCTCTATTACAAAAAAGTTCATGAAGCAGCATTACCCTATCTTCCCCTGATTCCACCACCACACGCACACACACACAAAGACACATTGATGGCAAAGGGAACATTCTTTTATCTTGTATGAAAAGGAATAAAATCACTTTTCCATAAATTAAAATTCAAGAATCAGTTCTACTCTGTTGTTTTTGTGCGAAGAAGTTGTTTTTCACACATAGCTTTTATTTTAATTAAATAACAGACTCAACCCACTGCAAATAATTGCATTGTTAATCTCACTACATTACTTTGAACTGAAAGTGAGGAAAAACTAGTCAATGTTAATCAATTGCCTTGGAGGAACAGAGAGCTCTTTTGACAGAGTTGCATAATGGATGAAGCACAAAATGAGATAATTGGGAGATGTTTGTCCTAGAGGGTGCTAAGTTCGTAATTACAATTTAAAAGTTCTCTCATATCCTAATATTATCCTTTGTTAAGACACACATTCTATCTTTACTTGACTGCATCAATATCTATTTTTCCAAACCAATAATGTTCTGTTTGTCTGTGACCTAGCCTAAGGTTGGAAAACTAACAAAATAAAGTAAATAATGTCAACTACTCATATTTTTTTTCCTGATGTGAGTGCTATTGCATGGTCATTCACAGATAGCTCCTTAACCAGAGAAGTGAAGCCTTTCTTAAATGCTTGACCCCAGAGTGGCTCTGGAAAAAGCAAACATTTGAATACTTTATTCCAAAATTTTAAATCTGCTTTGTTTCAAGATTATGTTTTATAAACTCCAAAATCTCCAAGTGAATGTCTATATATTAGGATGTTAAAAAAGTCATGGGCAGATAAAGAATTCTTCAGAGATGCTTTATATCAAGTAGTGATGATAGTTCAACAACTTGTTTCTTCCAAGATAATCAAAGCATTTTGTTAAAAACTCTTTGTGCCTTGTGATATAGTCAAGGTATAATCCCTTAACACACAACAACAAGACAGCTACTAATATTTGGCATTATGTTGTTTCTTTCGAGTTTATAAAAACACTTTCTTCTTTACAACAATCTTGTGAAGTAGGTAAGGCTAGCTTCATAATCTCCATTGCCATTGTATAGTTGAGAAAATTGGGGCTTAGTCAGTAGCTAGCAGAGAGAGAATTTGAATTCAGGTCTTCTGACTCCAGATCTAATGCCTATTTTCCTATACAACATTAAGAAATAATAATTTAAAGAACCAAAGAAGAAGGTAGAGGGGTGTTAAAACCATGACATGGGTGCCGACTCTCTTTTTCACACCAGTCATGGGAATAGTTACTAGCTTTTTCTCTTTCACAAGTTTCATAGCGATAACGATGCGTGTCATAATGCCTAGCTGAGTGCCTGGTCTGTACAGATTATATAAAAAGTCAATTTTAATTTAAATATTCATAATTTGCATCTCTCTGCCAGCACATATCCTCCTGTTGGTCGATAAGCCCTTAAGAAATACTTTGAGAAGGTTTTACCACAGCCATATAATTAACATTGGTGAAAAAAGGAATATTCCAAGAATCAATGCTAAGACAGGAAGGAGGACCCTCAGAAATTTCATAAGATATCAAAGCTGAAGACTTCATTTCTGTTTTAAAGCTTAAGTGTCATTGAAATCTTACTATTTTCAAGGTTACTATGTAGAGTGTTTTTTAAAATAAACATTTAATCCATCCAGGCAGAGTTTCAAGATGCTTATTTAATGTTAGGGTTGAAAGAAAACACAGACAGCGTCTGCTCTAAACTGCTTATTTTTACAAAAAAAGAAGATAAGGTCCAGAGGTGCTGTGACTTGCCCAAGTTCTCACAGTTAGCGGTATGGTTAGAAATACAATTCTGCTTTCTTGTGTCCCAGTTAAATCTCTTTCCATCAGATCTCCTAAATTTCTCCTCACTCCACTGCAAAATGTACGTTTGAATAAAATAGATATTAATTTTTAATATCAGAATAACAATCATTGCATAAAATCAGTGCCCAAATAAAATGATTTTTTCTTCTTATGTTTAATAATATGAATTCACAATACTTTTTCACTAGTAAAAATAACATTATTATTGTGACAAATTACGTTATTATGTTTTATAATTCTGCATCACTCTCTAGTTGTTTTTACTGTGGAAGCCACAGGGACTCATTTAATGTATTTGTGATTATCAGAACATGTCAATATGAACTATTTCTCAATAATTACATGAATAGAAACCTTATAGGTACTTATGACCTATAAGGTTAACATTTAAGAATGTGAGTTTTTTAAGATGAGATGTTCGGCACTAAATGAAGGTCCCACCTTGTGATTGGGTAGAATACATTTATGTTTTCTTAGAGCCATCACACTGTATGCTCTGAATCAAAAATAATTTAGCTTACCTTGCATCACATAAAAGCATTTTATGTGGTAGAATACAACATAGCGAAAAGAACAAAAAACAATTGACACGTACTTTGCATTTGTTCATACACTACAAAACAGAGACATCAGGGCTTCAGACATTTAACATGAGATATGATGTCTAGATAATATTACAACTGTTCCCCAAGTTCTTATTCTATTCTCTTTTTATATATTTTTTATTGTAATTGCAAGAGTTTTGTAATCAATCTCACTGCCTCTCATTTCTCTTCTTCTAATTCTAAATTCAGCTGTTAGATTAATCTGTCTAAAGCCCAGTTTTCAGGATATTACTTTTGGTTGCTCCTCAATATCTAAATTCAAATGCCTCACTATCTGTCCCTACCAGTCCTTCCTCAGCTTTTCTTCTGCTTGAGCATCATAAAGCCCAGTGCATTTCCAGCACTGTCCAGGGGAGGGTACTCTTATCCACAAATAAGGAGTATTAGCTTCCTGGTTATCCCTCAAGTGGCGATGGGGACTTCAGGCTATCTTAGGTAGCTAACAGGACCCATTAAGAGCACTCCAGGAATACCTCTAGTTCTTAATATTTTTAAAACAAATGCAGGACGTTGGGTGACAGCATTCGGACTCTTTCAGTTAAAGTCAACACCCATAACACTCACCTTGAGCCCCAATGATCTCCCTCTCTCTTCCTCCTTGCATATACTACTCTCTCCATAAAGTATTTCTCTTCTTTATCTTCCTCAACAATTCTGAGTATATTACTTAACTTCTCTGAGCCTGAGTTTCATCATCTCTAAAACGGGGATGACAATAATAATGCCTAATCCATAAAATTGATATGAGGATTGAACATAAATCACATGCAACAATGTTTGACATATAGTAAGTTTTCAATAAGTGTTAACTATTATTCCTTTTGTCATCATCATTACTAACATGATTATTATTTTTACTATTTCCCAGCAACCCCTATCTGAGCATGATGTAGAATGGAGAGATATATTTCATTTTAATTTTACCCATTACATTTAAGTTCAGGTTTCTATTTTTAACTGTAAAATGCATGTGTTGAATTCATAATATGTAATTAAGAACATAATTTTAAATATATTAAATTAATTACTCCATATGACTATTTGTTGTTCTTTTGCAATCAATAGCCCTAAATGGGGGGATGGGAGTGGAGAAGATCTCTACTCTTGCTCAAGTGGGTAAGATGAACTTTTTAGAAAGAATAAGGAGGTAAAAGGAAAGAAAAAAGAGGAAGAGAAGACTTTCACAACATAGCAGCAAAGATGCATCCCATTCAAAGAGTTTCAACTGCCTAGGGTTTATGAGGGCAGGAATTTTTTCTCCTTCAATTTTTGTGTAGAGCTAAGATGCATTAATTGTTGGAATAGTGCCTTCTCTTTGAATATACTCCAAATTCTAGAATAATGGTATTCATTTAATAAATATGTGTTGAGTGCCTGCTCTTTGCCAAACACTATATGAAACAGGACCTCTAAAAAGCTTATGCAATAAATGCACATATTTGGATGGGGTCTTAGTAAGAAGTTGATGATGAAGAACAAAAAGATGAAAGCTGTTCATATTATCAAATGCTCTACTTTGACTAAATTGTATTTTTAAAATTTTTACTCAAATTATTGACATTTATTATTACTATACTTATGTGCACTTATTACACAATTATTTTGTCTCTCCAGGTAGATAACAAGGTCTTTGAGGGGAGGGACTAAACCTATTATAAATGTTCTGGAACTTTTTAATCACTCTGTTTTCTTTGAGTTTGAAATGTCCAGGAATTTCTTGAAAATAAGAGTGTAGCATTTGGTTGAACATGTACCCAAGACCATCTCACCATAAAGGTAGAACAAGGGTGTTTTTTCTGAGATCCTTGTGTTAAATTTCCTCAAGTGACTATGATGCATCTTCTGGGAGCCACTTTTCAACCGACTGAGATTATCAACAACTGCCTCTCGACCTGTAGTTTTTAGGCATCAGTGAATCCATGTTTTCCACTTCAGTCTCCTTCTTGTATCCTAACCCCCATTGGAAAGCACTATAAACAGTTTACTCTCCCTTCATCTTTTTCTCATTTCATGTGTTACATAGAGGTTGTGCTTTGTTTTGTGTTTAATGAGGGTATTTGAAAAGTCGTCATGGTTTTATGTCCTCTATTACAGATTATAAGCCTGTGATTAGAAAATTTCAATTTCCTACTAAAGGAAACCTCAAGATGCCATGATTTCTGTTACACACCTCACTTAGCTGGCAGTTTATCAGAAGTGGGGTTGGATGGTGAGAACAAGGTTCTTTCCCCTACGAGTCATAAGATTTCAGAGCTGGAGAAAAAAACGAACTCAAAAGGTGTGTACTGTAAAGCCACTGGTAATAATTGCAATGTGCCTTACTTAGAAAGAAAATATCTCCTGACCTTTTGGGAGAGGAAAATGTTTTTCACCTAGTTTTAATTTAACGACTTCCTGTTACAGCCATTGAATTTTAAATGACAAATTTTGCCCTTCAGTTTTCACACTGGATAAAGGGATTTGGCACTTAGCTTATCTGTAACTCAACCAAATTTTAGTGATAAATATTTGATATTTCAGGTAACATACTTAATGAGCTCATGGATGTTTCAAATAAACTGTGCCACTTTTTCATTTGTGTATGGATTTTATTACCAAATGAAACTCTGAACACCTCTCCCCTTCTTCCTTTTCTCTCCTGTCGTCTCCCCTCCCTCTGGCAGCCTTTTAGTGAAGGTACACATCTGCTGCCATAAACACACAAATTAGCACATCAATGTTTCTGATGGAAAAAAAGTCAGTGCAATAAGAGAATGTTTTGAAAGCAAGCCAGTTTGTCAGTAAATTATAAGCTTCATTACCATAAAACTCTAACAAATAGAACCCACATCTCATTAACTGAAAGCACAATATGACTGTAGCAATATTCATCTCCCCAAAGAGTGCTTATCCATAGGAAAAAAAGATAAAAGTTTTGCTTAGAGCTGCCATTAATGACAGCATTAACTTATTAAAGAATGTCTAGGCATTTTGCAAAATGTACATTTTACCCCCTCCCCCATCTTTTTTTTTTTGATTAAGCACCGTGGCAGGTTATACAGTACAAGAGTTATATGATGGCTAAGTCCATTCCACTTTGACGTCATTCTAATTATGCTCTACTAAGGATGGAGAATATTTTTTCCCGGCACTGTTGCTAACTGTCTATGGTTGGTAAAATTCTTCCATATTACATTTAAGGCCAAAATCCATATACCATTTAGTTCTCTGATGAGTTCATTTCTGTAAAGGTAAAAGAAAAGGAATCACTTCACTACATTTTGCAAAATAGAAACTTATTTTCAAACCTAGAATGTTCAATAGATTTTGTGCTGGGGTAGCCCCAAACCACTTCTGTTATTTTTGATGATTTGGTAAAAACAATTCTTTAGTAACTGTCCTATTGTTTGTGTGGCTTTGTATGCTTAAGAATATTTATGAAATTCTAAGAAAGCAAAACTATTTGTAGTAAAGTTTTTGCTAGAGAGTACCACTTTCAGGAAGGAGACCTAATCCCAAATTAAATTCAGTAATTAAACTGACAGATAAGAACACAGAGTAATTAAGAATAAAGATGTTGCTAGTATAACATAAGTAAGAATGCTTGTTCCACTAATTATGGATCAAGTTTGTGAAAATAGTAAAGTAAGAGTTTAAATGACATGATGTCTTGGACTTACTTGAAAATACTCTAGGAAAAAAGTAAGGAGACAATGAATAGATGAAACAAGATTGAAAAAAATGTTGGTAATTATTGAGGCTGGATGTTGAGTACCCGGGAGTTCTCTATACTATTCTCTTTATCTATGTGAGTGCTTCACATTTTTTATAATTTAAATTTTAAACAAGGAAAAAGGATTTTAGAACACTCTGGGTAAAAAGATCTAACCTCCCTTTTGTCTGTTTTCTATTATGCAAGGAATATAGGAAAGGCTGAGGGAGAGACAGCATTGTGGAGGGAAAGGCCTATTATGTTTCATATCAGTGCAGGAGTTGAATCCTGAATGCGCCAGCTATTAGCTTTATGGCCTTGTTCAGATCTCTGAGCTTATTTCTTCATTTATTAAATGGGGATGATTATTCATACAACACAGGGTTGTCATGAGGATTAAATAGAATAAGATTTGTGAAAGTGGGACGAGTACATAAATGCTGCATAAATGACCTTTTCCTTTATCTGGAAGTAAGATTGCTGGACCTAGCAAAAAAAAATATAAAAAAACACACCCAATTTAATTAGAATTTCAGACAAAGAATAATTTTTAATACAAGTACATCCCCTGCAATAGTTGGGGCAGAAGGAGACCAGTTTACCTGAAAATTCAACATAACTGGGTGTTTGAACTGGCAACCATATCTGAGTAAAATAGTCTTGCAAAGCCTTGCCATATCAAGCACAGTGCACTTCCAGATAAGAATATTTGCTATAGTATTAGGGTTAGCACCTAATTGAAGATTTGCATTGAAAGAACAGGAAGAGACTAATGAGAGCGATTTTCAGCAGACCAATAACAAATCCAGAAATACAAACAGTTCCAGATCTCCAAGGGCTAAATATTGCTTGAAGTTATCCATGAATACGGTGCAGGAAAAAGAAGAAAGAACGTTTGGAAAAGTGGGCTTCCAAGGAAGTTACAACACAAGAGGTTTCTGACTTCAGGGGAAAAGAAACCAATGTATTTAAATTAAATTCATTCTCTCTCTGTCTCTCTCTGTCTCTGTCTCTTGGTTATTTCTCTTTCACACAGACACACACACAAAGAGTTTTCACTTCTCTGTTCCTTCTATTGTTCAACTGCTTGTTTCTTTAGGTTACTTGGTTTTCTATACCCATTCTACCAGGAATATTTCAATTAATGTTCTTAACATTCATTTGGAATTTTAATGATTTTTTTTTATAAAGCTCAGCCTTAGACCTACAAAATGGTGTGACTGAAATCGTCAATAAGCAATGTCCAAAAAAGATTTGGATTCAAAGTTTTTGCCTACCCGATAAAGAAGTATCATCTCAAGTGAAACTAATACAAATATTTCTCCACTCTCTGTGTAATATTACTGTTTCTCATGGGGACATAGCTAAACAATGCAATCCTTATTGACAGCAAATAAAATCCATACATGCATTAATTTTAATTTGAAATTTTTAAACAGTAAACAAACTCACAGCTATCTTAAAACAAGAAATTCACTTGAAGTTCTACACACATTCCTGAGCTGATACAGAAATAAAATACACAGGATTGTAAGATACATAAGTTTAAAATGCCCATTCACTCAGGGAATCTCTGTTATCAAGTACTGCCATGTGGAGATTTAGCTTGCCCATATCCAAATGTAAATTTACTGTTGTTCTCCGTTTGTTTCATGTGATATTTAGAGGGTTTTTTTCCTTCATGCTGCCTATATGTTTTGTTGGAGAAGTGGGAGAATTCCTCCCTGCTTTTCCGTAAGTTTCTTGTGGCCTGTCAAATAATTAAAGAGGCAGGTTAGCAGGAGAAAATCAAGCAAAGTTTACCAGCATGTATAGATGGGAGAAACCCAGGAGAAACTGAGTAACTCAGCCATCTGGATGAGGCTGCCTGTGTAAATATCTTCAGCTACAGACAAGGAGGACATTGGGGATGGTGATTTGGCACTTCAAAGGGGCGGAAGAGAATTTACATAGAGATGGAATGCAAATGTTTGTTAAACAGGTTTTGCTGGGCCAAAAAAATGGGTTTGTTGGTGTCCTTTTATCGCACCTATTTTCCATCATACTATAGCTATCAGATGGTATGAGCTCCTTCCTGGAACAGGCCTTCTATGTTAAATTCTTTTAGGCAGTTTGTGGTGGGGGAGGTCAGATGCTCTTCCTGAGCCCTCTGAGCCTTTACTATCTTCAGCACAAAATAATCCACATACCAGAGTAGTGCATGTTGGGGTGGTCCGCCCCAAACCCCATCATGTTTCATATACATATATACACATACTTAAATAATAATTATAATATCCAGCCCATAATGGTCAATTCTTTAAACCAGACCCAGACTAGAGTGAGGCACATGAGATGTGTAGGGTGCAAATTCAAGGAGACACTCATTCTTAGTGAAGGTTTGCCACTTTTGTGACCCTGAGAGCAAATACTTCCTGAAGTTTTGCACCCAAGCTGCCTCACTTGCCTCACCCTAGTCCAGGCTGTCTTTAAAAGTGCCCACATGTCTATAATAGCACTTGTATGTTTAAACCAAACTTTGGGGGAAAAAAAGATTTCTTATGAAAACTTTAAGTAGAGTGCCTCAAACAATTTTGTCTGAATAAGGCACAGTTTTTCTCCATCAGGTTGATTCCTAAACATCTGCTCACCTTTGCCATCTACTTTCAGCTACTTGACATAGGACTATTTCCTGACTGCCACCTTCTTGTGCATCTCATACTTGAAGTCTTGTCATCCTTTACCAAATATGGCTGTTCCTCTGGGACCAAGAGTAAGATAGAAGAGATTCTTTGTATTTTTAAGACATTCTATTTGATTGTATTTTTGGTATTTTTCCTTTCCTCAGATTTTCTCTTCACAGTCAAGATGTTTCACATCTCAAACTAAAACAGTTAACAATATTTATAGGTATATCTCATTTTATTGTGCTTCACTCTATTTGTGCTTCACAGTTATTGCAGTTTTTACACATTGAAGGTTCATGGTAACCCTGTGTCAAGCAAGTCTATTAGAGCCATTTTTCCAACAGCATTTGCTCATTTGGTGTCTCTGTGTTACATTTTGGTAATTCTTGGAATATCTCAAACTTTTTCATTATTATTGTATTTGATATGGTGATCTGTGATCAGTGATTGTGGGGACCTGGAATTGGCCACCCCAAGATATGTCTCTTTGGCATCAGGATTATTTGAGGCTGATTGTTTTTGATAAACTGGGACAGGGAAGGAGGTTCTGAGGAATGGAACTTGCCCTTCCTTAGGACACATTTACATTTGTAAGGTAAATCTCTATCTGTAAAAGGTGCTTCCCTCTCTGTACCAGGAAGAAGAAAGGGGATGACTTTCTCTCTAGAAACTCTTAACCAATACCAAAGGCAAGGACTTAAATCTGCATTTTATTGTGCTAGTCTGGTAACCTCCTGTAACTGACTTCCCTCCCCCTCCCAACTTTCGCATTTCTTAAGGATTAAGCATCTTTCTTTAGGCTAGGAACTGATTGCTGTGCTCACCTGTGACCGCCCACCTCCAGACAATAGACTTGCCTCCGGCTACACCCTCTGAGACAGCAGACCACTACCTGCTGTGTCTACCAAGCACTGTACCGACAGGGCAATCTTGTGACTATTGTGGGAGGGACATTTCAATCACATGTGAAACACCCTGTTTGAGGGTATATAACCACTGTGTGCACCCCACTTCTTGGGTGCTCTTTCTTCCTTCAGGAAGAAAGGCCCCGGGCCATGGTTCCCCATAAAGCTTTGTTTAATTTTCTCTTGCTATTCTGTCTCATGTGAATTTAATTCATTCTCTGGCCAGACGAACCCACATTTGGGAAGAGGAAATGTCTTCCTCCCCTACAGTGATCTTTGATGTTACAGTTGGAATTGTTTTGGGGCACCGCGAACTGCCCATATGAGATGGCAAACTCAATAAATGTGTGTGTTCTGACTGCTCCACTGACTGGTTGTTCCTCCATCTCTTGCCCTCTGCTCGGGCCTCCCTACTCCTTGAGACACAACAATATTGAAATTAGCTAACTAAGTGGCTAATTAATAACCCTAAATGTTCAAATGAAAAGCTAGAAGTGAGCAAGCTTAGTGAGGACGGCATGTTGAAAGCTGAGATAAGCTGAAAGCTAAGCACAACTTAGCCAAGTTGTGAATGCAAAGGAAAAGTTCTTGAAGGAAATTAAAAGTGCTACTCCAGTGAACACATGAATGATAAGAAAGTGAAACAGCCTTATTACTGATATGGAGAAAGTTTTATTGATCTGGATAGAAGATCAAACCAGCCACAAAAGTTCCCTTAAGCCAAAGCTTAATCCAGAGAAAGATCCTAACTTTCTCCAATTCTATGAAGGCTGAGAGAGGTGTGGAAGCTGCAGAAGAAAAGTTTGAAGCTAGCAGAGGTTGGTTCATGAGCTTTAAGGAAAGAAGCCATCTCCACAACATAAATGTACAAGGTGAAGCAGGAAGCGCTGATGTAGAAGCTGCAGCAAGTTATCCAGAAGATCTAGCTAAGATAATTATTGAAGACGGCTACACAAAACAACAGATTTTCAGTGTAGACAAAACATCCTTCTATTGAAAGAAGGTGTCATCTAGGACTTTCATAGCTAGAGAGGAGAAGTCAATGCCTTGCTTCAAAGCTTCAAAAGACAGGCTGACTCTCCTATTAGGGGCTAATGAAGCTGGTGACTTTAAGATGAAGCCATTGCTCATTTACCATTCTGAAAATCCTAGGGTTCTTAAGAATTGTGCTAAATCTACTCTGCCTGTGCTCTATAAATGGAAGAACCATGCCTGGATGATAACGCATCTGTTTACAATATGGTTTACTGAGTATTTTAAGTTACTGCTCAGAAAAAATGATTCCTTTCAAGATATTGCTGCTTATTGACAATGCACTTTGTCACCCAAGAGCTCTGATGGAGATGTACAATGAGATGAATGTCATTTTCATGCCCGCTAACACAACATCTGTTCTGCAGCCCATGGACCAAGGAGTAATTTCAACTGTTAAGTCTTATTATTTAAGAAATACATTTTGTAAGGCTATGACTGCCATAGATAGTGATTCCTCTGATGGGTCTGGGCAAAGTAAATTGAAAACCTTCTGGAAAGGATTTACCATTCTAAATGCCATTAAGAACATTCGTGATTTGCAGGAAGTGGTCAAAATATCAACATTAACATGAGTTCGGAAAAAGTTGATTCCGATCTTCATGGATGATTTTGAGGGGTTCAAGACTACAGTGGAGGAAGTAACTGCAGATGTGGTAGAAATAGCAAGAGAACGAGAATTAGAAGTGGAGCCTGAAGATGTGACTGAATTGCTGCAATCTCATGATCAAATTTTAACAGATGAGGATTTGCTTCTTATGGATGAGCAAAGAAAGTGATTTCTTGAGGTGAAATCTACTCCTGGTGAAGATTCTGAGAAGATTGTCAAAGTGACAACAAAAGACTTAGAATGTTACATAAACTTAGTTGATAAAGCAGTGGCAGGGTTTGAGAAGATTGACTCTAATTTTGAAAGAAGTTCTACTGTGGGTAAAATACTATCAAACAGCATTGCATGCTGCAGATAAATTGTTCATGAAAGGAAGAATCGATCAAGTTGGTAAACTTCATTGTTTTCTTATTTTGGGAAATCGCTACAGGCAATCCAACCTTCAGCAACCACCACCCTGATCGGTCAGCAGCCATCAACACTGAGAGAAGACCCTCCACCAGCAAAAAGATTACAACTCACTGAAGGCTCAGATGATCGTTAGCACTTTTTAGCAATGAAGTATTTTTTAAATTAAGGTATGTGCAGTATTTGTTTAGACATACTGCTATTGTACGCGTAGTAGAATGCAGTACAGTATAAACATAACTTTTATATACACTGGAAAACCAAAAATTTTGTGTGACTCACTTTATTGTGATATTTGCTTTATTGTAGTGGTCTAGAACTGAACCCACAATATCTCTGAGGTATGCCTGCATTAATAAATGCTAAAAGGAAGACAAAATTATAATTAGCATGATGATATTTAAGCCTCAATATTACTTGACAAAATTACTGACTTCCATGTGCTTAGGAAAATGTTGGATTTGCTTTTGTAGTAGGTTACAACACACTTCTTTCTTAACATTCTTTTTATGCAATAGAGAAATAATTGGTAAAATAATACAAAACAAGTTGTTGCAAACTAAAACTGAAGCTGTGATCTTTCTATTATTACCATGATGGAAAGAATGCAAACTATCATGATGGCATTATGTAATGTTACTGTGTCATAAAGTAATGGTATAGTAATAGTATATATCTGTGATGGTTTTTTAAAATAGTTTGAGGTAGCCAAAAGAAATACATATACTTCTTGTGTAAGAAGAACAAAGAGGCAAAGCACCACTTTCACGACATCATTTCAAGAGCACGTACCATTGACATGGCTCACCTCTATGGATGTAAACCTTGATCTCTAGGTTGAAGTAATGCTGTCCTGGTTTCTCCACTTTTTTCCCCTTTCCACACTGTGCTCTTTAGAATAAAGTCACTATGCTCAACCCACACTTAATGAGTGGGGTGTTATGATTCCCCCTCCCTGAAGGTGGAGTAGCTATATAAAATGTTTGGAATTCTTATGCAAGGAAGATTTGTCTTCAGTCTCCCTTTTTATTTATTTATTGAATCTTTTATTTATATCATCATGGACTCATGGATATTTAATTTACACTTTGGGTTATAACCCCAAACTACTTTAATTTGCTCTTTAAATTGTTCTAACTTCGGCCATTGAGAATTCTTTCAGGTGAATACTATGTTCCTTTGGCACACTCCCACTGTTGTGGGTTTTTCTTTTCTTTTCTCTTTGGCACATTCTTTTTCTTTTTTTTTTTTTTTTTGGTAGTATAAGATGCTCCCGTCTCATCTTATACATTTCTTGTTCCAGTCTCAACTCAGCTTTATCTCCAAGGAGCCCTGGTTCCCTTACTGGAGAATGGTGTTAGAAAACAAGATCTGGACACTACCCATACTCATTGCCGTTGGGGTGTTATTTTTTCTTGGCCCTCTCAGCTAACAAAGTAGGGGAATACATGTGCATATAGTAACCAATGTGTATACAAATATCTAAAAATATTTCTCTATGTAAACTTCTGTATCTATAGTAAGCCAAATGTGAGTTCAAACTAATGTCTCCTGCACTAATCAATTACCATATGAGTCATTCTGGCCTTCCCTTGCTTTGCTGTAAATTCCTACTACAGTAGTGACAAGCCTGGCTCCCACTATTTGCAATCTATTTACTTAACTGTTCAATTACCCTGTATGTGTATAAAAATGTCAGAATTGTTAACTCATACCACCATGGGAAAGAACTTTATCAACCAGAGCTTGTTGTTTCTCTACAGCTTCTTTTGTCTTTAGTCTTACAGACTCCACTCATTTCCAAAGTTTCTTAGACCTGCAACTTAGTCCCCCACCTTCTTCAGTGAGGCTGTTTTATATGTTTGTAGTATAGTTAGCTAGTTTTGTCACATTCTGCATTCCATCCTGGATTTCCCTGACCTTTTAAAAGATGTTTTTTAATTTGCATATATTAAGAGTAACTCTTTGTGCTTTGAAGTTCAGTCGGTTTTGACAAAAGAACAGTGTAATGTATGCACACTTGGAGTATTGTATCCAATAGTTCCTCTAGTCTCAGCAATTCCCTGTGCTTCACCTTTTCAACCCTCCCCACTGCCCTGCAATCCTCTGGTAAGCACTGATTTTTACTATCTATAGTTTTGCCTTTTATAGTATGTCAGATAATGGGAATCATACGGTATGTAGCCTTCTCAGACTGGTTTCTTTAACTTAGAAATATATGTTTAGAGTGCATTCATAACTTTTTATAGTTTAATAGTTCATTTATTCTTATTGCTGAATCTTCCAATGCCTGGATTATCACAGTTTGTTTATCCATTCACCTCTTGAAGGACATCCAGTTTTGGTGATTATGAACGAAGTTCTATAAACTTTCACTTGCAGATTTTTGTGTGGAGATAACTTTTCAAGTCAGTTGGGGAAGTAACTAGGAATATGATTACTGGATCATATGCTAAGACTATGTTAAGCTTTGTAAGAGACTGTAAACTGTCTCCAAAGTGGCTGTACCATTTTGTATTCCCACTTAGCAGTGAACAAGAATTTCTGTGATTTTACATCTTTTCTGGCATTTGGTGTTGTCAGATTTTTTTTTTTTTAATTTCAGGCATTTTAATAGGTGTGTAGAAGTATCACACTGCTGTTACAATTTGAAATAATCTAATGAGAAATTATGTTGAGCATCTTTTCCTGTGTTTATTTGTCATCTGTACATCTTCTTTGGTGAGGTGTCTGTTCAGATCTTTTGCCCATTTTTTAATTGGGTTGTTCATTTTCTTGTTTTTGAGTTTTAACTATTCTTTATAAATTTTTGATACAAGTCCTTTATCAGACATGTTTTCCAAATATTTTCTTCTAGTCTGTGGCTTGTCTTTTCATTCCTTTAAAAATATCTTTAGCAAATCAGAGGGTTTTAATTTTAATAAATTTCAATTTATCAATTTTTCCTTGATCATGCTTCTTGTGTTAGATCTAAAAATTCTTCATTACACACAATTTCATCTACATTTTTCCTATGTTTTCTTCTCAGGGTTTTGTAGTTTGTTTTTTTATACCTGCATCTATGCCTCATTTTGATTTAAATTTATGAAAGGTGTAGGTCTGTTTCCAGGTTCATTCTTACAGATATCCAATTTTTCCAACACCAGTTGTTTAAAAATGTATTGTATATTTCCTGTATAGTATGATGTTTTGACATCTTGGAACAACTTTTCAGGTTGGGGAGAAACTGCCCTTCATGGGCTAGCCAGTTCGTAGAGATAGCAAAATGTCATACCTCCTCTATCTGGTCTGTATACCCCAGGGAGCAATATCCCTCTGTCTTAATCATCTCAGGGCCAGGTACCAGGCAAATAGGGACCAAACCTATAGCCCAAAGCCCATCGAAATTGGTGAAACTAGCCAATCCTACGCTGTTTACCTTGCCCTGTTTTGCCTTTCCTGCAAAAACCCCAATAAAATTTGTGGCCTAAACCTTTCTCTTACTCCTGTCTTCTGCCTCCTGAACACTCTGGTGTCTTTACCATGTGACCCTGTGTGGTGTGCTGTGCCTCCTATCTCTAGCACCTGTGAGTATAAAAAACTGTTTCTTTCTGAGTCTCTCCTCTTGTGGTTGCGCCTGACTTACCATCCATAAAAGAATACGAAACAAAAAGTCTAACCTTTCTCCCTTGAATTGCCTTTGCTCTTTTGTCAAAAATCAACTGACTTTATTTATATACGTCTATTTCTGGGCTCTCTATTCTAACCCATTAATCTATTCTTTTGCCAATACCATGCTGTTTTGATTACTGTCTTGGTACTGACTGATTACTGTCACTCTATAGGAAGTCTTGCAATTGGCTAGTTTTTCTGTCAAATTTGTTTTTCTTCAGTATTGTATTCGCTAGTCTAAGTCTTTGCCTTTCCATATAAATTTTAGAATCATATTGTTGATATTAAAAAAATAGCTTGCTGAGGTTTTGACCTAGACGGCTTTGAATCCATAGATCAAGTTGAGAAGAATAGACATATTAACAGTATTGTCTTCCAATCCATAAACCAGAATATCTCCTCATTTATTTATATCTTTGATTTCTTTTATTAGAGATCTATAGTTTGTAGCATATAGATCTTTGACATATTTATTAGATTTATACCTAAGCATTTCATTTTTTGTGGTGCTATTGTAAGTGGTAATTAAAAAATTCACATTGCAATTTATTAATGGCATACTTTTTTGCAAAAATAACTCAAAAGCAATTGACTTTTGTATCTTAACCTTGTATACTGTGACCTTGCTATACACACATATAGTTCCGGGAGGTTTTTTTGTCAGTTCTTTGGGGTTTTCTATATATTTATTCATGTCATCTGTGAAAAAAGACAGTTTACTCCTTCCTTCCCAACATGTATTCCCTTTATTTGCTCTTTTCTTGCCTATTGCATTAGCTAGGAATTCTAGTATGATGTTGAATACAAGTGGTGAGATAGGGCATACTTGCTCTGTTCCCAATTTTAGGGTCAAGAGATCAGTTTCTCACCATTAAATACGATGATAGCTGTAGGTTTTTTGGTTTATTTTTTAAAATCAAATTAAGAAAGTTCCTCTCTATTCTTAGCATGTTGAGACTTTTCATCAAGAATGGATGTTGGATTTTGTCTAATGCTCTTACTGTGTCGATTGTATGATTACATGATTCTTCTTCTTAAGTGTGTTGATGTGTTGAATTACATTGATTAGTGTTCAAATATTTAAATAGACTCAAAAAACTCAAATAAATCCCACTTGGACATTGTGTAAAATTATTTTTATACATGGTTGGATTCAATTTCCTAATAGTTTTGATGTGGGCACGGTGAGCCGAAGAGTCGAAAGAAAGATTTCTTGGACTCTCAAGGTCTGGCAGTAGTGCTCTTTTATTTAGAGAATAGTGTGGAATAGCATGGGGACAGGAAACATGGGCAGTAAAGAGCTGCTGCTGTGTGGGGACAGGACCCATAGGCAGTGAAGAGCTGCTGCTGCTGCTGCATGGGGACAGGACCAATGGGTAGTCAGAGCTCTTGCTGCTGTCCTGAGTTGAGGGTTAGGGCTAAATTTATAAGGCATGGGTACATGACTTATTTTACTGGAAAAAAAAAAGATGATGTAAAAAGTCATTACATGATTTCAGTGCAGATGGGGTCTGGTTATTGTGCAGTCGTATAACTTTAGATACGAATCTGGTCATATAGATCGGCATGTAGGTGAGGATGCCCTGGGCTTCTCTCCCTGGGGCAGCCCTAATTCATACCATAAAAATCCACCGGGTCATATAGATCGGCAGGTAGGCCAGTCACCTTGGGATTCTCTACCTAGGGCAGCCTTAATCCACATCAGTTTGTTGAAGATTTTTGCATCTAAGTTCATGATAGATTGTGGTCTACACATTTTCTTTATGTAATGCCTTTACCTGGTTTTAGCATAGGGTAATTCTGGCCTCATACATCAAGTGAGTTAGGAAATATTTCTTCTCCTTTTGTCCTCTGGAAGAGAGTGTGGAGAATTGGTATTATCTCTTCCATAATATTTGGTAGAATTTCTCAATGAAATTATCTGAAACTGGGGCTTTCCTTTTTGGTAACATATAGATTATTGATTCAACTTTTGTATACACATATGCCTATTTAGACTATCTATTTCTTCTTTGTGAGTGTTGGTAGTTTGTGTCTTTCGCAAAGGAATAGCTTAATTTCATCACATTATAAAACTTGGCATGGAGCTGTTCATAGCACTTTGTGTTATCATTTTAAGGTAGTAGTGATGATTCTGCTTTCTGATATACCTATTTTCTCTTTCTCTTTTTCTTGGTTAGCCAGGCTAAAGGCGTATCAATTACATCAATCGTTCCAGAGAACCAGCATTTGGTTTTATGGATTTCCTCTATTGTTTTCCTGCTTCCAATTTAATTGATCTCTGCTCTAATTTTTATTATTTTTTTCCTTCTAATTGCTTCCATCTTAAGTTGTTCTTATTTATCTTGCCTCCTAAGGTAGAAGCTGAGGTTATTGATCTGAGATCTTCTTCTTTTCTAATGTATTCATTCAATGCTGTAAGTTTATTTCCAATTACCGCTTTTGCTGCATCCCATAAGTTTTTCTTTCTTTAAAAGATTGGCCTTGAGCTGGGTCTGTGCCCAGGATCTGAACCAGTAAAATCCTGGGCTGCTGAAGCAGAGCATGTGAACTTAACCACTTGGCCATAGGGCTGGCCCACCACAGGTTTTGGTAAGTCGTATTTTCATTTAGTTCAAAGTATTTTTAATTTCTCTTGAGACTTATTCTTTGACCCGTGTGCCATTTAATTAATGTGTTCTTTAATTTCCACATATTTGGCAATATTTTACCTTTCTGTTATTAATTTCTAGTTTAATTCTATTGTACTCTGAGAACTTTGTATAATTTATAGTCTCTTAAATTAGTTAAAGTGAATATTATGGCCCAGAATGTGATCTGTCTTGGTGAATGTTCCTTGTGATCTTAAAATGAATGTTCATTTTGCTGTTCTTATATGAGAGATTCTATACATATCCGTAAGATCAAGTTGATTGATAGTGCTGTTCAAGTCAACTCTATACTTACTGATGTTTTGCTTGATTTATCAATCACTGAATGAGTGTTCTTGGAGTCTCCAGATATAATAATGGATTTGTCTATTTTTTCTTGAAATTCGATGAGTTTTTGCCTCATGTATTTTGATGCTCTGTTGTTAGATGTGTACACATTAAAGATTGCTATGCTTTTGGCAAATTGACACTTTATTGTTATGCAATTCCCTCTTTATCCCTAATAATTTTTCTTTTACTGAAGTCTGTTTTGTCTGAAAGTAAGATAGGTAGTTTTACTTTTGCTTGATTATTGTTGGCATTGTACACGATATGTCATACTTCCTTTTCATCCAGCAGTGGTTTCAAGTCTACATTGAAACAAACACATGCACGTATATACATACACAGGCATTGTACAACAAGCTTCATAACACATTTATTAATAATAGCCCCAAACTGAAAGTAACTCCAAGGTTCATCAATAAGAGAATCAATAAACAAACTGCTACTTTCATACGAGATGCTATTCAGCAATAAAAAGCAATGAACTACCGAAATGAGCAGTGGCTGGATAAGTCTCAAAGACAAAGAAGTCAGGCATAAGTGGCTGCATACTAAATGAGTACTTTTAAATAACATTTTAGAATGTCGAAACTATTCTATAGTGATAAAAATCAGAAAGCAGCTGCCTCTGAGTGGAGGGAGAATTGACTGGAAAGGGACATAAAAGAACCTTCTGAGATGATGGAAATGTTCTTTTGCATTTCGTTTTAGGTGGTGATTACATGGATGCATACAACAGTCAAAACATCAAACGGAACACTGAAGATATATTTTATTGTATGTAAATTAGATCTGAGTAACATTACTTATACTCAGAAATAAAAGAGCAACAAAGTAAAAAGAAAGAGGGGTGGCAAATTTATTAACCTTGCTCAAAACCGTCAGATGATCTCTCAAGCATTCGTTCTAGTCATTGATGCTCACAGTTGGACAAAAGTTCAGGTTCTGTAAATACAAGTGTGTATATCTTAAATGTGTAAGGTCAATAGGGAAATAGGCATGATGTAAAAGAAAGAAAGGGAGGGAAGGGAGAAAAGGAGGCAGGGAAGAATGGAGGAAGGGAGGGAGAGAGGGAGAGAGAGAAAGAGAGACAGAGAGTTAAGCTGCCTGTTTTACATGTAGGATATTAGCCAAAGTAATAGGAAAGCAATTTGCCAAGGAGCAGACAGACATCTTTTTGGTGGGATGTCTAGTAAAATAACACTTTAAGTTTGTGGAGACTGGAGGATTTTCCATTTGTGAGAGAAATATTAATCTGTTGCCTGAGTTCATTCAGATAGGAGTATATCCATGAAGTTAGAATTAACTTACTGGCATGAATCAAGTTCTATCCATCAGAATGGACTATTAAAGCTTGTACTGGCAAGAGATTATTCACAGGTACTGTATTTAGTTTAAATGTATCCATCAAATATTTCATTCGAGAAGATTATGGGGAAGATGGAAGACTATGTTCAAACAACTAGGACTGTGACATTAATTAGCCCTTTGCTTTTTCTCTTTTGATAATAGAGTGACATATTTTATATATTTTGTTTTAGTCCACTCAGGCTGCTATAACAAACTACCGTGGACTGTGTGGCTTATAAACAATAAACATTTATTTCTCAGAGTTCTGGAGGCTAGAAGTGCAAGATCAGGGTGCCAAGCATGACAGGGTTCTGATGAAAGCTTTCTTCCCAGTTACAGACTGCTAACTTTTCACTATGTCTTCACATGGTGGAAGGAAAAGCTCTCTGGGGTCTCTTTTATAAGGGTGCTAATCCCATTCATGATGACCTAATCACCTTCCAAAGAATCCACCCCTTAATACCATCACCTTGGGCATTAGGTTTTCAACACATGAATTTCGGGGCACACAAACATTCAGACCACAGCATTCCACCCCGGCCACCCAAAATTCATGATCTTCTCCCATGTCTTCAACTCAAAAGTCTAAGTTCTAAGCTTCATCTGAATATTATTTGAATCAGATATGGGTAAAACTCAAGCTACAATTCATTATGAGGCAAATTCCTCTCTAGCTGTGAACATATGACATCAAACAAGTTATATGCTTCCAAAACACAATGGTGTGATAAGAATAAGGGTAGATATTCCAGTTCCAAAAGGGAGAAATAGGAAAGAAAAAAGGAGTAACAGGCCTAAGGTAAGTCCAAAACCTAAAAGGGCAAACAACACTAAACCCTAATGCTTAAAAACACTTCTCCTTGGCTTGATTCCCTGCCTTCCGGACCCACTAGGGTGGAAATCCTGCCTTCCAGAGACACAGGGGCATTCCTCACACCCATAACTTCGCAGGGTGCTGAACACTTGGCAGTTCTCAGGGGTTCTAGACTCCAGGCTGGGAGAGCCACGGGCACACAACTAGAACCCTAAGTGGAGGTAGCAACGCCCCCATGGCTCTGCTGGAGTCTGGTGGCCCCCATGGCTTTGGGCAAGGATCATGTGATCATGTGGCCTGTTGAAATCGAGGTGATGGCCCCCCCTTTTGGAAATCAGGAGACAGCCCTGATGATCTCTGAATCGAATCACCTTTGGGGTCCTTCTTCTCTTGTCTTAAAGAACAGCACATATTCACAGCCAAATAGCTCCATGGTCCTGTCCTGTAAAATCTAAGAAGGTCAATAACCTTCCTTCGTTCCTTCCTATTAGAGAGAAGCTAAGCTGCACCCTCAACATTTTGCTTAGATATTTCCTCAGCCAAATATCCAATTTTATTTTTCACAAATTCTGCTTTCCACAAAACTCTAGGACATAAATATATTTAGCCAAGTACTTTGCAATGTTATAAAAGGGTCACCTTTCCTCCAGTTTCCAATAACATGTTCCTCATTTCTGCCTCAGATTTGATCAGAATGGCCTTTATTGTCCATATTGCTACCAACGTTTTGTTCACAACCACTTAGGTATGTTCTAAGAAGACTGAGGCTTTCTCTACAGCTCTCCTCTTCTCCTGAGTGCTCACCAGAATTGCTTTTAACAGTCCCTTCATGGCAATGTAGTCTTTTTCAAGCATGCACCTCAAAACACTTCCAGCCTTTAGAAAAGTTTACAGAGTTTCCATTATGCAGTTCCAAAGCAGCTTCCACATTTTTAGATATTTATTACAGCAGCACTCCACTCTCGGTACCAATTTATTGTCTTTGTCTGTTTGGTCTGCTATAACAAAATAGCACAGACTGTGCTATTTATAAGGCTTATAAACAGTGGAAATTTATCTTTCACAGTTCTGGAAGCTGAAAGCCTAAGATCAGGGCGCCAGCATGGTAGGGATCCGGTGAAAATCCTCTTCTGGGTTGTAGATCGCCAGCTTCTCACTGTGTTCTCACATGGTAAAAGAGAAGAGCTAGCTCTCCGGAGCCTCTTTATAAGGGCAGGAATCCCATTCAGGAGGGAGCCCTCATGGTCTAATCACCTCCCAAAGGCCCCACTTCCTAATACCATCACCTTGGGCCTTAGGTTTTCAACATATAAATTTGGGTGGGAGGGGACACAAACATTCAGACCATAGCATTTTACTATTCTGCAAACAGAACTGAAGTCCATATAAAAAGGCTATATTAAATAAAAACTTTACTGGAATAGCTATCAGGCCTATAATGAACATAGTTTGAAGAGCATTATACCTAAATCCATCTAATAATGAGCCCTAGTAATTCTGGGTTCTGCTCCTAGAATCAAACAACCAGAAAGATCGCTGTATTAAATTCCCTCATTTCACAGATGGGAAAACTAAAGTTTAGAGAGATCAAATGCCTCCTCGAAATTTACACAAGTGAGTTAGTGGCATAACTAGAACTAGAACATACTACCCCTAATCCCAGTTCATTTGTTCTAATCAATTCTGGGCATAACTCAAATTAATATACTGTACTTTTCACATACTGCTCTTCACAAGATACACCAAACGATGACATAACGTTGAGAAATTGATTGTGGTTGATTAGAGAGAAGGACGGGTAGCTCAAACTCACTGAGGGGAAAATAATTTAGAAGAACATGAAAGGCTTAATCAGAATAAAATAATAAGAAATTAAGCATTGTGAAATCCTTTCAAATAGATAAATTTCAATTCTTTCCCATTCTCATTATATCTGAATGATCATTACTTCTCAGTCTATAAAGTGATCCATATACGCAATGAGAAACATCCAGAAAAGAAAAAAATATCATTTAATAGGCAAAACTAATTCTTCATCTCCACTGTGTACACTTTGTGCCCTGTCAAAACTCCTTTTTTTGGTACAATTTTGGATAATTTTCTCTGATTTTTTTTACATTCATATTCTCCATCCCACAGAATTCATTTCTTTAGGATTGGGGACATATAGATGTGGCACATGTGTCAATTCTTCATGTGCCCAAATGTTCTAAGCTGTTCTCACAATATCCGTAGGTGTTGATAGCAGTAGCTCCCAAATTTTTAATAATGAGGACTACTTTTTAATTTCTAAAAATTGTATGGGATCCCACATAATAGTTACATCTTAGTAATTGTTGACCGATAAAGTGTATGAAGTCTAAGGTCGATTATTTGACACTTCTAAATGAATTTGTGTTGTCTTAATCATGTCATTTGCATATGTTTAAAAAAGTTGTACATATATTTGTAAAGTATGGTATTTATTTAATGTGTAAACAATGGCTGGGGAGCATACAGTTTCCCAGATTCTATAATAACGCCTTGTCTCACAACACCAACATTAAGCTCCCCGGGTTTGAAGCCCATAGATTGAGAAGTCTCACTGTGGAAGCCTGTGTGTGTAACTGCCTGGCTCCCTCTCAGCACAGCTTAGTTAATGGGAGGGAACCTTCCCTGGTCCTGCTTCCTACTCATAATCATATCCATATTCATGTCATACCAGCTTCAGGAGAACAGGGACTTTGTCAGACTTGTCCACCGTCCCAGTACTAGGAAAAATGCCTGGCTCATAGTCTGTCTTCAATAAATATTTGAGGAATATAAATAAATCTGTGAAGATGCCATGTTTAAGCATGCTTCCAAACAAGGAATTCTTTACTCCAGCTCTTCAAGTCTGACAGCTGTGGAAACACTTATGAATTACCAAGAAATACCAAAGAAGACATTTATTTTTTTGTTTCCTCCAAAGTCTTCAGAAGATTAGGTATTTGACATTTTCTCTCTGAGTAGCGCCTGTTTTTCTCTGTGCTTCTTCTTACCATTTCTCTCACTACCTTCTAGATCCTACCTGATCTCACACACCAAAGAGCAAAAGATGGGTGCATATTTATTTATTTATTTATTTATTTATTGAGGAAGATTAGCCCTGAGCTAACTACTGCCAATCCTCCTCTTTTTGCTGAGGAAGACTGGCCTGAGCTAACATCCTTGTCCATCTTCCTCTACTTTATATGTGGGACGCCTACCACAGCATGGCTTGTCATGCGGTGCCATGTCCGCACCAGCAAACCCTGGGGCCACCGAAAAGCGGAACGTGCGCACTTAACCACTGCGCCACTGGGCCAGCCCTGGGTGCATATTTAGAATAGAAGGGGTGGAACAAGGCATAAGCTCTACAATGAATATCACCTTCCATCTCAGTAGTTCATTTCCAACTCTTTCACTTGTACTTAATGTAGCATGAGCTATTTAAGAGGTCAGGGACATGATTTTCAAAATATTTCTCAATAGATATGTGTCAGGTTGGGCAATTTCAGACATTTTGGTTAAATGTAAGTTTTCAGCAAAACTGGCACTAAATTTTTGTTCCCTGACTTGCAAACATGGAAGGTCTTTATCAACACACATGGCAACTCTCAAGAATTTGGTTATAGTCCTAATATTGGTATACCGTACGTTATTTCGCATTCCCCAAAGAAGAATTCTTAGGATGCTCATTGTTTAGTTCAATAATAATCTTATCATAATCTCTTTTAGTATGTTTAACTTTCTATACACTAGATGTTTGTAAGTTTTTTTTCACACCACTGCTTCTGGGTTCTAAAGTTTAGATAAAACGTGTATAAAACTTTTTTATACACTTAACAACAAACCAACCAATGGTGAGGTACTGAAACTGAGATTGTACCCTTCAAATATCTGAAAAATATCTGGAATATGTTTGTGCTTATATCAATGCACATAGCAAGCTCACAGAAGTGACAAATAGTGGCACATTTGCTTAATAAGTTCTCTTTGCACCTTTCAACTTTAAAGATTCTATAGCATCAATTTTTCTGTTATTGTAATTTCCTCACTATTATGGTCATTTATTCTAGTATGTTGTCAGGTAATTGCCATGAAATGAATTTATATTTAAATCATATTACATTCCCCCAAATCTTTAAGCTAGTTTTATACTGTAATTTTTTTTATAACAGAAAGTTGAGTAGCATCAACTGTGAGTCCACCTAAGTCATAGGAAAAAATGACTTTGCAAATATGTTTAGAAGGTAGTGGAATCTAAAATGTAGCTTCTGTTAGCAAATAATAGAGCGTGTGATATAATGAATACTGAGAACTTTATATTGGCGGTTCCAAATCTCTTTCCTGTGAGTGATCCAAAGCACAAGACTAAACAAATATAATTAGGCTTTGCTGTGTAAAGTTATTATTTGTTTAAATGTTGTAATCCTCTTACTAAATATAATCTGAAATTTAATTTGGTGACAAGCAGTAAATATTGAAAGGCAGTCTGAGCTTTCATCAAATCTATCTGGTATGCACCTCTCTTTGATAATTTTTTGTATTTGCATAATTAAAACTTCTTTCCCCTGCTGTTTCCTCAAGTCCAGTGAAATCACAGTGAAAATTTCTTGGCAATACAGAGTGGAGAGGGCAGAAAACCAAATTTGTTATTATTTTAATCTTATGGAAACCAAACAATTGTGCATTATGGTGCACGGTAAAAACATAGAAACAATATTCTTTCAACTGGGTAGTCAGAGACCCCTGGGAAAGTCTTTTGGGGACCTTCACAACAGACCCAAATGTACCCAAACATAGTAATGTAGGTGATTTTTTTCTCCATTATAAAAATAAAGTGATGAATTTAGCAAAAACAGGAACTATGGCTTTCATTTACTGCTGATATAATATAAAGGATCATCAAGAGAACTTAAAGCAAATTGCAAGCCATTGTCATCACTGAATAGAGAAAAGACATTGGTTCCTTCTCTGGAGCAGTTGAGAAAGCTCCCAATAGTCGTACCAAGCTCTGGGCATAAGCGATCCAGCAACTGGACATTCAATATGTACTATTAACTGAAGCTCTCTAGAGAGCACTTGAGTCTCAGCAGATGGCCTTCAATCTGAAATAATCTGACCAGCTAAAAATACATGAAACAGAACCAAAAAAAAAAAAAGAAAGATAGAAAACAACCAAACAAAAAAAATACCCGGAGGCATATAAAAACGAGGTGGCTACACAGAGTGAAAACAAAGGGAAAATCTGATTTTCAAACCAGGCCTTGGTAACAGTTTTCTATATGGCTATAGCCAAAGGCCAAAGGTGAAAAAAAGGTCTGTGACAATTATCTGTGTTAATTCCACTGGGAAAACAATTCCTTCTTAATTTCTAAGACCCTGAGCCAAGTGTTTCATCGTGTTTTAGGCCCAAATAGTCTGGATGTTACTTTAGATTTCTGAGATAATTTTTTTTAAATTATATTATTTTTTAGTAAAATGATGTTATTTGTTAAAAAAAAACAGTGTAGAAAGATACAAGGATGAAAATAAATATCCGCTGAAATTCTATCTGTAGTAGCTTTTAGGAATAGATTTCAGTTGAGAGCGTTTTTCCCTCTTCAAATCTTGTTCATCCTTCAAAGCTAAGCTGTAATTCTACCTGTTCTGGCAAACCCTCTGTGATTAGATTGCTTGACTCTCACCAATCTTTGCTTTTGATTAAGTTCTAAGGAAAATAATGTAAACATTCCACAATTAGACATTTATTTGATATGATTTACTTTTATTTTCCCCAAATGAATGTAAGCTCCTCAAGTCAGAACATATCTTTATCTCACCAATAGTAGCTTACGTAGTATTGAGAATGCAGGAGACATTCAATCAATTAATAATTGTTGACTTGTCTTGCACTACTCATTTCTAGCCTAAGGATTTTTAAGAGGCAGCAAAAAAAAAAAAAAAAGGAATCTGAATATTTTAACCAGCTTTGAGATTTCCTTGAGATTTGGGAGCAATTTCATCAATTTACATTAACTGATACACATTTAAATCTATGTTTGGATAAATAAGATGTAACTTCTAAAATTTTTTGGTCTAAGACCACTTTACACTCTTAAAAATTATTGATGACTCCAAAAAGTTTTTGTTTAGGTGGGTTATATCTATCTCAATATGCCATATTAGAAATTAAAATTGAGAAAATTTTAAAATGTGGGAATATACAAGCATATATTCTATTAATCATTAAAGCAATGACATCACATATCACGCAGCCTCTGGAAAACTCACTCACGAGAGAATGAAAGTGAAAAAAGCAAATAATGTTTTCATATAATCATTGAAATATTTTGACCTTGTGAACTCTCCAAAAGGATCTTGGGGGCCCCAGTTTTGCCCAGATCACACTTTCAGAATTGCGGCTCTAGATGAACATAACTCAACACATCTGTTCAAAACTCATCACAATATTTGTTGGTTTATGGAACAAAAAGGAGCTTGAGGCATGGCGTATGGTCAAAAGTGCTTTATGTTCTGGTGTTCCTGTATCTAGTCAGTGAGTTAAATCTAGAGAATAGGAGTGCTCACTAAAAGACTGGGTGCATCCCCAGAAGGCTAGGCTTCAAGGCTGTAAATGCATCTAGTCAGTATTTCTCTCTTGTGATTGGAAGATCACCCCATAAGAATCAATAAGCATTTAAACTACAGGTAACTGGGCTCCACTACAGATCAACTGAAACAGAATCTCAGAATCTTGAAGGTGGAGCCCAGGAATCCGCTATTTTAATAAGATCGCCAGGTGAATCTATTACTCAATAAAATTTGGGAACCGCCGATATAAATAAATGTATAGGTCACCTGAAATAGTGCACTAGCCCATAAGGCCACTTGCTCTGGTTTGGCCATGTGCAGAATGACCCAGTGCCTCTGGAAGGGCTCATCACTTCGGTTTGGATACTGCCATATGGTTGGTGAGACTTTGCTCCCTGAGTGAGATTTCTCCATTATCCTCCAGAAATCTTCTAAGAGGCAATTTCCCATTGCCTGGTCCTCCAGAGTCTGATCTTTTCTTCTGATGAACTCTTCTCCGAAATAAACACACATGTCAATTCATTACTCTAAAAACTAGAAGTAGAAGATCTAAAATACTTCAAAAATAAAGGCAAATAGATGACTCCATCGCACTTGTGACTATCCAGGATCTTTGAACAAACACTTATGTTAGCAATAGAAGCATACAGCATAACTCAAGAATTAAGAATGGTCTCTCTGGATGAGCTTCATTATTATTTTAATTTTGAGTTTCATCAGCAAATTTTCATGCACACTGAATTATAGTCAGTCTATAAACATGTTACACTTTCTCCAGCAAGCTATTTATTTTACCGCTTGAGAGGGGTGCCCACTTGTGGGGAGTGTGACTAGACTAGGAAAGACTATTTTTTTCTAGAGTAACAAATCGTTCAGAGAGTCAGTCAATCAAATCTTCACTATTAGGAAGCCAGGCAATCTTTTTCTTTTTCAGGCTTTTCATGCTAATCATCACAGGAGTTTTCAGTGATTCCTGCTGTGAAACATGAGATTCTGAAACCCAATTAAATATATAGTCAAATACAAAAATGCAGTCTCTGTATTCTAAGACAGCTACTGCATTAACTACAACAATGGGTGAGATTTATGTAGCACCAATTGAAAATTTTAAAGTATTTTACACCACAGGATTTTTAAAATAGTGTGGTTAATCCTCCCTCCCTTGATGATTCAGGAAATTAAAAACTGGCCTTAGGCGTAAGTGAAACAGGTGGCCACCTACGACATGCTATTTAAAATGTACCCCAAAATCATCTTGCCCTTGAAATATCACCCACAGTTATATTAGCCCACTAAATCTAAAGTGATTTACAGATTGCAAGGCAATTTCACATAATTATCACATTTAATTTTCTAACGGCCCTGAAATAGATGAGAGGTGTCATCATCCGCATTTTACATAGGAGAAAACCAAGTCTAATGTGTACAAGGAAAGGGATTGCATTTTAATCACTTGGTATGTAACAGTCACTTTTCACACATGATTATAATACGTCTCTCCATAATCTCACTTTACAAATGAGTGGAATGAAATTCAGAGAAGTTAAGAAACCTGCCCAAAGTCACAAAGCTAGGAAGTAGTAAAGCTGAGAGTTGAACCCACGTTTGTGCTCCTCTGATTCCAGAACCAAAGGTCTTGACAACTTGGCACATAGGATTCATTTTTAATAAAGTTTGATAAAAAGTTTTCAATATGAATTTACAATGTCTTAATTATAAGCAAGAAGAAACTATTCTAAAATATTTCTTGTTTTTCAAACAAAGTGCTCAAGAAATTAAGTATGCCTTCAACTCCTTTGCCCAGCAATTAATTCTTACATGGTGAATATACATAAATATAGACATATATATGACACCATTATAGTTATGATCTAATGGGCTACTGTAACTGATTTTTTTTATCTTTCCTCATTTTACTTATTAGTCCATGTTTGTATCTTACTTTATAATATATACTAATATGAACACGAAATACAATAATTTTATTTTTTGATTAATACATTTTCCTAATTCAGAAAGGTATTCTCCAGAGTTAACATTAATAGTTCACCTGGACAACTCAACCCTCCTCCAACACACCCACCCACCCATCCACACGCAGACACAATTAACTCTATGTTCGCCCAATTGCTCCAGAACCCGGAGCTGAATGACCTAACCATAATCATAGGCTCAGTTCCATCTTAGAGCCGTGGAAATAATATGAGGAAACCTATGTCTGCAGCTCAAGAGTTCAACATTAATTTGATCTTAATATTGGTAATACTAGGCACATAGTAAGATTAGTTCATTAGTTCTGGTCACCCAGTACTGTCCTATGCTTAACTTCTTTTCTCTGCCACCAACCTCAGTTGCTCCAGAATGGGATTTTCAGTTCTCATCATCTTGCTGTGCTACCACCAAATAAATGCCTAATCTTCACTTGCTGAGTCTCTGCATTCATAGTTTCCTTTTCCTTCTTCCTTTTTTCCCATCTGGCTTGCCCCACTGCTACTTAATTTCCAGTTCTGATTCTCAGGGGGCCAAGAAAAATTAGAGTGATATATGTTGAAGGAACTTATAATAACTTCTGATTTATACAAGGAAATAACTTGTTTTGGAGTAATTGCCATAAATTACCTGATTTAAAACAAACAAATTTTCACAAAATCTGGAACGAAGAACTTGAGAAAAGCAATAATCATCTATTGAAGCTCATACAAATAGGTCCAGCAATGAGGCATATATTGTTAGTTGCTTTTGCCAGTACTGGTGGTGAAATAACCACACTCTCACCTGTTCATCCTCATCACTTGCCACGCAGGGTTTGCAGGACAGCTGGTGGCAGAGAGGACAGGAGTACTGCCTATACTGTGCAACTGAATAGTGCTGTCTGGTCCATTTTGGGATAATATCACGCTTCCATTAATCTCATGCTTTTTAATACACTGAATTAAATAGCAACAGACCCCTAAAAATATCTGGTCTGTCTTCTAGCAGTACTTTTAGACATCCTAAACTTGCAGAGCTTTCCACAGGCATAGCTACATTACATTTTGAAAGTGAGTTAATGGATGGGATCTTTTGACAACTGTCTCCCCAGAGATCAGCATGACAATCTCCTCATCACCTCCTTATTAGCCTGAAGGAAACAGAGAAAGTCATCCTTATGTCTCTATCTCCCGGATTCTTTTTCTAAGCAAAAGAGAAAGGATGTATTTTAAATTATACTTTGTCTGCACTTACACATCTGCAAAATTTCTTTGAAAAAACCCAACAATATGATTTTGGCTGTACAACCACATTTTTAATGACCTTATAATTGCTGTGCAAAAGTAAATACATCCTTGTATGGTCCTCACTTAGCATTTCAATGAAGTTCTTAGAACCTTTTGAGGATACGTGAGTAATATCTGGAGCTGTGTCATGAAATAAGAGGCCACGGGTAATGAAAGGCATTGATAGCTTAGCTGCTTTTACAGCTAAGCTACTTTTTGGCAAATTCTCAACTTCCATTACCCATTTTTCCCTCCCCAAAGCAGTAACTCAAACAAACAAACAAAATGCATGCACTTTATTACTTAATTTTCAGAGTTCAGTGGCAAATTGAGGTAGCCTATCAGCTTTTTGTCAAAAGGTAGGTTTTGAGATGGTTCTAGTTTTGCCTTTAACTATGAAACCTGAGCCCCTTCAAATAGTCCCTGATGAGCACAACTTTGCTATCTGGCTGATCTTGCTATCTCTAGAGGGTCCAGTTGGCTCTTTATATTTCTATTTCTGCTGATATGAGCCTTAGTTTGAATTAGAATACTGAACTACAAAATTCCAAAATTTTCCCTGCATTCCTACCTCTATACCTATTCTTTTTTTTTTTTTTTTTTTTGAGGAAGATTAGCCCTGAGCTAACATCTGGCACCAATCCACCTCTTTTTGCTGAGGAAGACTGGCCCTGAGCTAACTTCCATGCCCATCTTCCTCTACTTTATATGTGGGATGCTTGACACGGCATGGCTTAACAAGCAGGGCCTAGGTCCGAGCCGGGGAACCCTGGGCCGTCAAAGCAGAACGTGTGAACTTAACTGCTGCGCCACTGAGCCAGCCCCCTCTATACCCATTCTTGACGCAGAATGCCCCCCATGTATATTGTATCTATCCTTCAAAATACAACTCAAGTCCCAACTCCATATGAAATATTTCACAGAACTTTAACCTAAAATTATAGCTCCGTCTTCTGAATTTCCATTGTGGTCTTAGTTTACACCTTGCAGCTAATGATCTGTGTCTATTCTTCTTTATGCCTTTCTTAGATCCTTTTATAGATGTTATTTTGTCTCCTCAGAAAATTTTAATATTTCTTGAAGTCACTATGGATGGCTTTTTTAATTTTTTTGGTTTAGTCCACAATAAACCAAATAGTGAATGTACGCAGTAGGCATTCAATAAAAATTCATTGTCTGCACAAAAGCAAACAAATTAGAAGGAAAACCTGAGCTAGTATCCGTAAATTTATAATACCTGTTATGGTTTTGGAAAATTCTTGGGTCCCATTGAATTTGTCACTGTGCCCAGCTATTTGGTGCATATATTACACTTCATTCTCACGTAATCCAATGAAGATGATATTTTGCTAAATAGCCATTTCTAGGTAAAATCTGCCAATAATCGCAATAGTTTGATAGACATGAAAAGGTTTCCTGGGGCTTCCTTGCCATTATTCAGAAAACAAAAATGTAAGCTCTCAAATATAAACTATGTAAACAGGACTTACCAGATACTAGCAGGCATTAAGTTGCATTTTTTCCCTCTTATGCGGCAAGTGTTAAAAGGGCTTCAACACTCCACCACAATTATATTGCCAATAAGTTTTATTTTACATAAGGACAAGGAAATAATAAGCTGAAGAAAAGTAGAAACTGAAGTTTGGGAATCAAGAGATTCCTTAACAGTGAGCCATGCTAGGCAAGTGAATAGATTCCTCTGGGAGAAGTGTTAGAAGCATGCCACTTTCATCTTTCGAGGAGAGAGAAAAAAAAAAAAAGAAAAAAACCTCACTACTGTAGGGTATAGACAGAGCCTAGGCACCCTCGCTGGAAGATGTGCACTTAGAGACCCAAAAGGTCCTTTCTAGCAAGAGTTGTGTTACTTTCCAGCAGTGACCAGTCAAGCATCTTGTACATATCCTTTGCACACATACACAAGCACACGGACACACACACACACATTCAATTTATCTATAAATTGAAACACATGGTGTTTGAATCTATTATCTTGCCTTAAGAAAAGTGAAATATATATATTATTGTTGAAATATAGTGGTATATCCAGATACTAGGAATAAAGAAAGATATTTTAGGGTCTTTAAGGACTAGTCTGCACAGCACAAATCTTAGGTGAGTATACGGAAGAGGGTCAAGTTTATGACTTTATCCTAGAGCAAGATTAATAACCTGAGATGAGGGGACGGTCATGGTAATTTCAGAGCATTAATCTTAGGTCAATGGGAGGAAATAAAAACTGGGGAAGAATACTTGCTTAATGTGGGGGAGGGGGTTGAAATTTAGGCTGGAAGAACAGGAAGTGCCTCATGCAAAAAAGTTAAAGGAAAAATCTGAACTAATATTTGTAAATTGATGATACCTGTCATGCCTTTTATTCTCTCCTCCCACTTAGAGAGAAGTTTCAGAGCTCTATCACCGGAAATACATAAATATATGAACACACACACACACACACACACACACACAAAGCCTACAGGTAGGATGAAAGAAGGAACTGCAAATTGAGGGGCTAAAAAATCAAAGCCAATATGATCCTTAGGAAGATATTTTATAGTGCTATTTTGTTTCATCTTCACAAGAGAGACTCAGATTAAAAAGCAATTTAACCCCTCAAACCTCTGATCCCCACCAACTTAATAGTACGCATCCTCAAAACTGGAAATTTAAATTACAAGATTAGGCATGGTACTTTGCTCAAAGTTTGTATTTCCAAACTCAAAGAGGAGATTCAACAGCTACTTTTTCAAACTAAAACTTCAGAAATAACTCTTAACAAAGGATCGTGCCTCCATGATCCATCTAAAATCTTCTTGAAATGATTTGTCTTTCCAAGTGGCCTGCAACAGGGTTAATGTAGCGAATGCCTTTACCATCAATCTACCGCTGTGAAAAAATGAATCTTACATTTAGCTTCAAAGCAGTGTCACAGATTTATCCCCTCCTCCTCGCTGCTCCTTTTCTCCCTCCCTTCCCTAGCAACTGGTAACCTCAGAAAGAGAACTCCAAATCTAGAAAGAAGCAGTTGGTCCCTGGCTTCACTCGAGTTGCCACACTGCTCTAAGGCAGAAGCAGGGGTCATTTCTCCAGACTGAGTTGGCCTGCGTGGGCATTCAGCTGGCTTTCTCCATCACCTCAGGAAGGCTTTCCTGATCAAATATCTCCATGGCTTGTATTGAGAATGTGTAAGTACAAAACTGAGTACAACTGTTTAATTTTGAAGGCAAAAGGCAGTTTGAATTGTTTTCCTGTGTAACCGGGATGGGGGCTAGTGGGTTGGAGGCAGTGCAGAAAGGAGTGACAGACAAAACTTGAAGGATATAAACTCAGGGACTAAGAATACTGGACCTCAAGGTGGCAATTTTTAAATGTAATTTTGAAACAAAAGTTGCAAATCCTTAGTCTAAATAGTGGGGCTTAAACATTAGGAAATTCATATTCTGTGGTGTGGTATGGATTGAATGAAAGAAAATTTTAATAAGTTTGGTGTAATTGTTGAATGATGCTTCATAAAGAGAAACAAATTGGTTTGTTAACACAACTAACATTTCTTCGACATCTGTGGAGAAAAAAACCAAATGTTTTCCCTCACAAGACTTTCCAGAATGCTCCTGCCAGAATCTGAATGCTGGGCTTAGTGGCTCATAGATGCTACTGGGACTAAAAGAGCTGGTGTGTTCTATGGTGTGCTTGCGAACTGCGGCGTTGAAGGAAGCTATCTGAATCTTTAAGGCTTCCTTGCTCCCTTGAGAAAGCGGGAAAATGGAAAATGGGGTGGAGTCACAGGTCAGACACAAAGGGAAATCACGAAGTGAAACTGGGTGCTAAAGATGCCGCCTGTCAAGGGGCAAGTGGGCTGAAGAAGTGCTTGCTGACTACACATGCGAGGAGATAGGGCTCTCCCTTTTCCACTGGTGTATTCCAGTGAGTTCAATCAATCACATATTTCAGACATTTTCTGGTCACTGTATTTTCATTTTTATTAACATATCTATTTTTGTTTTGGCAAGCCTTGCAGGGCATGTCCCTTCACCCATAGTAGTAGCTGCAGATGAACATGGGAACCAGGAACTGCACCCCAACTTGCCCCTCCACTGTCCGAGCTCCATGCTGAAGGATGATGCAGAGTCCTGGGGCCACCCTCTCGTCTCGCTGAGACCTCCCTTCAGTGTGCTGGCCGATCTGACAGGAGAGCAACTGAAGCGCCCCTCGGAGAGAACAGGATCCTGCATTCCTGTCGACAGTTCCAGCTCGAGAGCTCTCAAACACCCATACGGGCCACCACCTGCTGTTGCAGAAGAGTCCCTAGCAACAGTAGAAGTAAATAGCTCTGAGGGGCTGGCAGGCCGGAGGCAGAGGGGACAGGATTCTATTAATGTGTCCCAGGAATTCTCTGGCAGCCCTCCAGCACTAATGATAGGGGGGACAAGGGTCAGCAATGGGGGCACTGAGAGAGTTGGCAATAATGCAAGGCTACATGCTGCCATGCCACGAGGTCAACGGTTCTTTCCACCTAGAGGCTCACAAGTAAGAGGCCCTCCACACATCCCCACCGTTAGATCGGGGATAATGATGGAGCTGCCTCCAGGAAATCCGAGATTGGCGGGCAAGGAAAGGCTGGCTCATGTTTCTTTCCCACTGGGAGGCCCGCGGCACTGCGTGGAGAACTGGCCAAGGCCTATTCCCTTGTCTTCCAGTACTCCAAGTTTACCTTCTTGTGCTACTGCTCATTGCTTCATACCTCCTCGTCCTCCCAGTTTCAATCCATTTCTTGCTATGCCTATCGCTTTTGCTCCTCCTCCCATCTTTGGTCCTCCACTGCCTTCTTATTTTGCCAATTTCCCTTCCTGGGGCATGCCGGCTCCTGCATCCTCAAACAGAGAGAACAACTGATGGCCAAAAAGGAGGAAAAGAAAGGGTTGGGGAAAGATGTTAAAGTTTTTCATTTATGTTTTATATCTGAAACCCCCTACCCTCGTACACTCTGTTTAGCACTAACGTGCCTTACACACTCGGAGATTCAATAAAGATTTTAAAGTTTGAATATTGCAAATTATTTTTTAAAAGGCCACTCTGGGAGTCTAAACCTTGAATTTTGTTTTCTATATTTAAGGTAATTAAAGCAGTAATGTGCCAGTGTTTTCTAAGTAGCTTAGCTGAATTCCTACTACTGGCTTGCAGCTGCCTGACTGTGGGGAGGGGCTCTTGGGTTCTTGCCAGACTTGGTCAAGGCTAGGGTGGAGAATTCCTACCTACCTAAGGCTACAGCGGTTGCTCAGAGCAGGATGGGTAAATTAAGATAAGGTCCATAAAGGTAAACTGAAGTCCAGATAATAGAGAAAAATGCACAAACAGTAAAAGTAGCCATGTGAGACTGCACTGAGAGTGACAGAGCCAACATCTCACAACCAGTTGGAGAAAGAACCAGGCTGAAAGGTCAGGAAAGAAAAGGGACAGAGAAAGTAGCAGAGTTCTAGACCATTGCTTGAAGCATGGACTAGTGTTCACCTCTCAACATTTCACTGTTGCTAAGTCCCTAGTATACACAGGGCTGGCTAAGTGAAAGTGCAGGGAGAAGGTGAACCGGGCACGCCGGCTGCACCCATTCTCTGAACAAAGGGCCACTACCTACTCAGAACCTTTAAACGCGAATAAAAACATTTTACTCATGTGGAATTATTTTCTCCAATCTTGCTGTGTTTGTACTGTTCACAATGTGCTACAGCATCCCATTCTAACGATAGTCCTGAGAGATTATCAAAATGCTCAGATGGGAGCTTTTTCAAATTCAAGTGACAAAGATATGGGCACATAATGCAGAGTGGAAAGTTGGCCATTCTGACCACTGTACAACTTAGTTCGCTCTATAGTAAAGTGCCCTAAGACACAGTGCCACTGTATATGAACAGCCACTAAATTGGAATGCGTTTCGAGGACAAGTCTTCAAACGAGCATGTTTTCTGCCCAGAACTGATGATGTAGGGAATGTGAGCAGTCAGTTAAAGGTTGACAGACTTGCAGATCCAAAAGGCATCCAGCCTATAAGCAAAACCATTAATGTGTTTTTAGCACCAATAAAGAGTTCTTTGCTAGTCCAGCAAAAAGGGCACATGGATCCACGAAGTTTCTTTTTCTCCATTTGTTTCGTAATAGATGGTTCTAAATTTACAGGTGGCAGTGCAAGGCTTAGAAGGAACATCTGGTTAGTGCTTGCTAAAATTCCCCTCACTCTGTGTATGTCCTGAAGCTGGTACAATTTCATTAATTCACTGTGGTGGGTTGAGCAGAAGTATTCAGCAAATCATTTGACAGCTGCTCACTATGAGGTAGCTTAGTCCCAGTGTACCAAGCACTTATTGAATTTTCAGCCTTAATGAACAGAGGCACTGGGCATGCTTATAGTCGTCAAAAATATCTTCTGAGCCAGATGTTAAAAGAGATTTTGACAAGAAATCAAGTTGTTGTGTCAATGGCAGTGCTGCATCTCTGGAGAGTTACCAAAAGGCGTGGTAAGTGACAGCAGGACAGGATGCGTTTTCCTTCTCCAAGGAAGTAGCTGCAATAAATGCTCAGAAAGACTTTACTCACAATTACAGCAATCCGTTACAAATTCACTATAACAGGAAAGTGCCACCAACACAATCTGCTCTTTTTCAACCCTCTATTCTCTTTCCTAACACCCTGTATGTGTTCTTTTCTATGTCATTTCTAAACACCGAAAGCCTATAGTAAGCAACAAAGAACAACTATTAGCAAATTGAGGCAGTGAAGCTTTATTTATATCTCTATGGTGTAGGATAAATACATTTTCCTTAGTTTATGTAGAGCTCTGTGTCTACGTAACAGGTTTCAGTGAATGCAAATATCAAATAAGCCTAGGATCCTGTTCTTAATTGCAAGTGAAATGTAAATATTTTTGTTTATTCACGGCTTTTGTATGGAAATACTGTATTACTTTCTTATCATAGGTGCCAGTGTCCTCAATGACAGCAAAACGTCCATTTTTCAACAGATGATTTGCCTTAAAATTGTTAGTTTTAAAATATTCTGGTGCAATATGAGCCAATATTAATCCTATACCACAACATCTTATTCATTTTGGAAAGTGCTCATAACACCATATATTCAACACTCTTGAACATACGTTTTCTGTTTCTTTTCTGTGGCTTGAATAACTCCTAAATGCAAAAGGGGAAGATAAACATCAACAAAGTAGCCCTTTCTTCTGATGGTAATGGGAATGGGTTAAGTATTTCCTATTCTAACTTGTAATCATTGTCACAAGAAGATTCATGTTGTACTGTTTATTATTTATAGTTCTCATTATATTCTTTGTCACAAGACTGTAGCATCGGAATTTTAATGTCCTATATATTCTCTAGAAGATAATAATAAACTGTACAACTTTGACCTTTTCCATGTCCCAAAGTATGATTCATTAGCCATTTCCATTTTGCACTGTTTACGTCTGTAGCCTGCTTGAAGAGGTACACGTGCAGCCAATGAAACCACAGCATACTGAAAAGGTTAAAGTTCAAAGTTATGAAATTTTTAAAATTTATAGTCTTTCATGAACCAGAATGACATTAAAATTACATCTTATTCTTCTGAGAATTATTATAATAAAAACACTAAGCAGGACCAAATAATATATTTTCGATGGGGTCTTAAGGTTGAGATCATAGTGCTATCTTCATCTACCATGCAACAAGAGGTTTATTGTGTGGCAGTCACTAAACAACTAGGTAACATATATATAATGGGGGAGAAAGATTTCCTTCCATAACTATTAGATTGTACTGTAACAATGGCGTTGAAGTATCAAGTGTTACTCAGAGCTGTGGACTTTGAAAGGCCCTAAACACATAACTATATGAAATGATTATTTCAATATCAATGGGCCAAAGTCACAGATAAAATTAATTTTAGACAGATAAAACATACGGTGTCTTGTCATAGGTTAATTCCATAGCTATCACAAAACCTTACATGTCTTCTTTATAATGAACTGGATTGAGTGATATTCCCACAGAAAGAGCAAGTGATGAGACTAAATTAAGTGAAAGAATCCATCTATTTCTCTGCGGTAATATTCATTTTTTCTTATAATAATGCAAATATATAACATTTATCAAATCAAACCTAGATTGGAGAAATTTTTTTCAAAATTTTGCTTCATCATGCGATCTTTTTCTTAAGTGCTTGAGAAGGTGCTACTCTTGCTAAAGGCTGATTAAAGACATATGCTTTCTCACCCACCTTTGGGGGCTTTACTGCCTCTCAGAAAGGCTTTCTCAGTATCTCAATTTCTCAAAGAACCTATCTGTGAATCTTACTTTCATGAAATGACTCTGTCATTGATTTTTGAGAATGGACCAGTATCTTATACTGTTTTGTGGAGGTAAACTGACCGTATTTTATTCAACTCTGAAAATGCCTTTCCTCGAGTAAAATAAGATAATATAAAGCACACAAATCCATAGATTCTACCATAAGGACTTTATCCCTCTAAGGCTGTTTAATCATATAATTACTTGGAAAAATATACATTTATATGTGAGTTCATCCAACATCCTGATTGTAAAAGTTTTGACTTAGAGGCAAGGCAATACAGGGAGTACAGGGGTTGATGGATGGTGTTTGTGCATGTGAAAAAGAGAAAAACAGATGGAGAAAGACAGAGGATTAAAAATAGAGAGGGGGCAGGGCCACTGTCAGCTGAGAAGAGATGAAGTACTTTAGAACAGGAAGCAGCTGCAAATTAGAAGTACTGTGGGAAAAGCAATAAATTTGGATATGGGAGAATGTAATACAGAGAAGATAGAAAGGGGTAGTTTGAAAAGAAAGAAGTGTTATAGATGAAGTGTTTCATAACAGAAAGGGCTCTGTCTGTGTAGGAGCCACACATTTGAGAGGGTGGGGATGAGGTGATTAGAGAAACACTATCCTTCCTAAAAATGAATCTATCTCCGCTGCTTCATTCCTTCCTATAAATATCATCTCTCCTTAGATAGCAGCCAATCTCATATCCCCTACGTGAAACTGGAAGCCCTTTCTGGTTTAGGTTTCATCAATCTCCCAAACTGGCCTCGACAAGCAGACACATCATCATCAAGGTTCACTTTATTAGTGAAGTGGGTATGCAATGAATTTGGCTCACAAAAGAACATTTTCTCAAGTTCTCAAATGTACCAGACCCAGAATTTTTTTTTCTCTTTTTTAATTTAAACTCCAATCTTTTCTTTCCCTAGTAAGGTAGACTGATTATTTTCTAATTTTTCCCTTTTACTCCTCCCACTAAATCATAATTTTCTGAGGTGGAGTTCCTGGCTTTATTAATCACACTTCATCCAGAAATGAAGTAATCTATTATTTTCCCCAGGGGGCATATTTATACCTCCTTTAGGTATAAAATGCTTATACATTGTGTTAACCCTCATTGGTGCTCAATAGCTATTAGCAATAAGCCCTACACTAAATGTGTTAAAGGCAGAGTTTAATGTCCTAACTAAAAAGTTGACTACCTGTAAATAGAATCTTTTTTTAAATCTTATAATAACAATAAGACACATCTGGAGGAAAACGGTCAAATATAAATAACATTTCATAGTTTAAAAAGTACCTATTGGGGGCTGGCCCAGTGGCACAGCGCTTAAGTGCGCATGTTCCGCCCCCCACTGGCCTGGGGTTCACTGGTTCGGATCCCGGGTGCAGACATAGCACCGTTTGGCAAAAGCCATGCTGTGGTAGGCGTCCCACATAGAAAGTAGAGGACGATGGGCACGGATGTTAGCTCAGGGCCAGTCTTCCTCAGCAAAAATAGGAGGATTGGAAGTAGTTAGCTCAGGGCTAATCTTCATTAAAAAAAAAAAAGTACCTATGAGATAGTCTTACAAAGATTATCAGTAAAATCATGGATAATCCCAAATTTAACAGAAAGATGTGGCTTTCAAAAATCTCTTCAGAGTTTATTTAACTTTATTGCTTCCTTGCTAGGCATTTTCGCAAACCAATTGCAATGTATACACATCCCAAATTGTCTAAGTTTATGATTAGTTAACACTGGTAACTTCACCAGTCAAATGAATCCATGTACATATCACTTCAAAACAGTGTAAAAGCTCATTTCTCCTTTAGGAATTCAATATGAAGTGAAGATATATAAGGAAAATGCCAATTCCAATGGCTAAATGTCATCCCCTTTATTTTTCTTGTTATCCTTTTAATATAGCCAGCAGTGGAGGCTACAAGGGGCAATCAACCCTTGATTGGAAAACCAGTAAGATGTTGTTCTATTTTGAGTCTTAGTCTCACCTAGCCAAAACAAAAAAACAAACTGAACAGAGTATAAAACATGGAATCCATGGGCTTGAAGATTAAAGTTATTCAAGATGCATTTACTGAACACGTGCTACAAGAATAGCTCTACATTGAGTGCTATAGAAGATAAAAACCAAGTAAACACCCACGGAAGTGACGGGTTCCTAAGAGAACATTAGTTTTCCTTCAGTGATAGAAGATATGCCCTTTATCGTAGACTGAGTTCTTATATGCTCATGAGTCTATGTTTAGAATTTCCACCTCTTCTGTTGGTCTGATAGGTCCTCAACTTACAGATGAAGAAACTGAGACTTGACAGATTGAGCGATTTGACCAAGAACAAAATGTGACTTTGTGGCAGACTCAGAATCTTCTTGTTATACCTTATTTCAAAATATGTTTCAAATGTATGAAAGATATGAATGTAAATAATAAAAGGAAAATCCTCATAAACACTAGAAGAAATGTAAGTCAAATACATGAACATTTACATAATCTTGATCTTTCTTCTCATGGTAACAAAGTCAGAAACCATAACAGAACACACTAAAATATTAAAATGATCTATTGGTCAAAATTATCATAAACAGAATTTAAAAGCAAATGAGAAATTTGGGAAAAATTTGTAGCATATCTAAAAAAAGGTTTAAATGTTATTAATAAATAAAAAATGTATGAGCCATAGAAAAAGTGCATATCTTCATAAAAAATGGATAAATGACATTAACAGGTAATTTACAATAGAAAAAATAAAAATGGCTAGTAAAGATAAAATAATTAGTTTATAAGAGTAAATTTAAATAAGTACAATTTCTCATCTGTCAAATTGGTAAAGTTTCTTTTACATAACTATATCCATTGTCAGAGAGGGTTTGGCATATGGGTGCTCTCATATACTACCTGTGGGAATATAAACATCAGTACATTTATTGAGAGCATTTCCAATATTAAACAAATTCCTTAAAATTGTAATATTCTTTGATTCAAGAATCGCACATGTTGGAGTTAGCCTAAAGAAATAATCATGGATATGGATAAATCTTTAGCTACAATTAGGCTCATCTTAGCATTATAACAGCAAAAAATTAGAAGCAAATTAAATATTCCAAAATAGACAATTGTATAATTAAGTCAGGGTATATTCAAATAATAGAACATAATGCCACTATCAGAACAATGACAGTCAATTATAATTTTCAAAATGAAAATTTTTATATGCATTTTAAATGAAAAAAGGTTATAAAAGTAGGTGACAGTATGATCCAATTCTCTTTCTGTTTATCTATATTTTTTAGTTTTTTTCTTTTCTTGAGGAAGATTAGCCCTGAGCTAACTACTGCCAAACCTCCTATTTTTTGTTGAGGAAGACTGGCCCTGAGCTAACATCCGTGCCCATCTTTCTCTACTTTCTATGTGGGACGCCTACCACAGCATGGCTTTTGCCAAGCGGTGCCATGTCTGCACCCGGGATCCGGGCCGGCGAATCCTGCGCTGCTGAGAAGCAGAACGTGCGCACTTAACTGCTGCGCCACCAGGCCGGTCCTATTTTTCAGTTTTTATAATAAACATTTCTACTTTTGTAATGAAAATTGTGTTGTGATAAAAAGGAGATAGAATGTGATTTCTAAACTCTTTCAGCTCTACATTTCAATGAAACGATTATATAACATAATAGAAAACAGAATGCTATAGATAATTTTTTTTGAGGAAGATTAGCCCTGAGCTAACATCCAAGCCCATCTTCTTCTATTTTATATGTAGGACGTCTGCCACAGCATGGCTTGACAAGAGGTGCATAGGTCTGCGCCAGGGATCCGAACCAGCATACCCCGGGCTGCCAAAGCAGAGAATGCAAACTTAATTCCTACACCACTGGGCCAGTCTTTGCAATAGATATTTTGTAACCATAATTTTAAATAAATGAATACTCAGAGAGAGAAAATGAGAAAAAAATCAAGTGAGACAGGAGTAGTTACAGAGGTTTATGTAAGACAATCTCAGAAGCACTATGCCTTTGCAACATTTTGTTTCTTGACTCTTGGTGAAATAAGACTCTATATTAGGGGTGTCAGCCAAGATCTCATATTTGGCTATACACTTGTTTTTACAAGACATTGAGCGTTAGTGGGTTAGGACTGGTCAAATGGGGTGAGGCATCAGGAGACTGAGCAAAAAATGGGATCCGGTCTATACCACCAGGTTTAAGCATGCAAGGGTTCAAATCTAGACAGGTCAATTGAAGCAGCATGGTACAGGTGGGTATAAGTTCACTTTAACAACCCTTTTATATATCCATGCTTTTTAACTTCAGAGTTCTTGATTTCCCATTGAACCACAATGATTCTAGTTTTAATTCTAACAGCCTGGACCAGCATGTGTTAACTATGGCCAGAAAAATGTCAGAGGCATGTAGATGAATCATGTTTCTGATCTGGGCAGGAACGTAGGACTATCACAATATTTGGCTCAGGATCTTCCCCTTCTACACGATTTCCTGTTGAATGTGAGCAATTTAAAAACAGGAGGTTAAGATAAGCACGGATGACTTAAGCATTTAAAACTGCATATAACCTAACCCAGACTGTGGAGTACTGAGCACAAATTATTTTCTACAACTTATTACGGTACTCACACTTTAAAATGTCTGCTAAGGGCAGACCCACCAAGAATATGCTTATGAAATTTGTACCCTGGAAAAGGGTATCTAGCTAAAGGGGTACGGGTGAGGACTGAAATTCAGTTTGTACTCTGCTTGCTAAACAGTGTACCTGAGGAGAGGCAACTTCTCTAACTGGTCTGCCCAGAATGGGTGCTGTTTTCTAATTTGTCTGTAGAAACAGTAGACAATAGTTGTGGTTCAGGTTAATAACCAATGGGTCCAAACAACTTCATCTCTGATAAGCCTGAAAAATTTTTAAAAAGCATGATCCTAGTTCAAAGAAACCACAATTTCAATGTTGATAGAATTAAAAAATAATTGCCATTCAACATACCTGGCAAATGATCAAAGACCAGCAGGCTCTCAACTGCAAATTACCAGCTAAAAAGCTACCATTAGATATGGAAAATGGAGTCATACGAAAAAATAAATTAAAAATAAAATTGACAAAAGGCAGTTGCTTTAATGATATTTCTAGAAAGAAAAATCCCATGAAGCGTTTCTCTGGCACCTGTATAAAGAATATTTTTAATGAGAATAATGTATAAATATAGCTAGAACCCTAAAATTCAAATACCAGGCTGGTGTTTCAAATATATTTTGGAAAGTTACTGCTATGACTGATACTAATAAAATATTAAAAGTAATAACAGTGAAATTCACAACAATCATCCAATATAATAAGCCCCCAAATATAAATATAATTCAGCATGAAATCTACTCTTTAATACATATGTTGAATATCAAGTATAAATATATTAATGAGTCACTTTCCATGAGCAAAATAATTTTGCGACCAGAATGCATTTAATATGGTATATTTTTTCCTGTATTTATTTCTTCTTTATTTTTTTAAGGACGAGATAGCACCAAGGTCCTTAAATGTAAATTCATCATGCCACTCAGTTGTATTCACATTTCTAGTGAAGAAGCTTATTTAACAATTTCTTAGAAGATGTCTCTTGGGTTTAGCTGCAGGCAGGAAATGATGTATAATTAGCACTTTTATGTGGCATTAACAAACAATCTTGTTAGTTCATTACTTTTTAATATTTGCATCAGTCTTCTGAAAGCAGATTAAGAACAACTGTGATTTCCATATGCAAGATTCGTTAACTATAAAGCTCAGAAAATGTTCACTTTAATCAAAACCATGCCACAATACTATATCTTCAATTTCTTTTCTTCTCACACTCCTTTTCAGTCTATCTAGACCTCCAACCCCAGAGATTTTGGAAAATTTTATTTTAAATGAAAGAAGTGGACATTATAGTTTGGTCTATTATGCTCACTAAAAATAGACCAAAAATTAATAAACATTTTGTCTTTTCACTGATCCATACAACAAATATTATTTGTGATTTCTTGTATTTTCAATAGAAGGATGTAAAACCTTTTAAAGTTAAAACTGGTTAACTTAGAAGTCCTGGTTTTGAGGAAGCCATGGAAAAGATGATGATCACGACTATGGGAAATAGCTGCATAAATAATACTTAAATGTTGTATTTATAAAATTTCTTAATCTTTCCTAGACAAAGCTATATCAGTGCTACTCCAGATGCACTTTCTGTACACGCTTGCTACATATTACAGGTGTTTTCAATCTGTTTTAGGTCCATTAGATGAATCTGGTTGTACTCATGGATGTCTTCAAGACCACTGGGGTTAAAGAGTTGTGAAAAGAAGAAGAGCACAAAGCAAGGTAGCAAAAGTAAGCACGTCCAGACTGGGCAGCGACTTGTGGCCATGCAGAGCTTGGATTTTATTCTAAGCACAATTGCAAAGGCACAGATGGAGGAACAGCCCTGATTTACTTGACTATTTAGAACCAGACATGAGTGATGTCTCTACGTGTGCAGAGTGAAGTCATGTGATGGTATCAACTCCCTTCCAGGTCTCCATATGCAATCCACGGTAAACTGACTATATAGTATTGCACTAGAGATGCTCCCTGTACCTAATATTACTTCACAAAGTATTGAATTATTTTTATTTGAAACGTAACATCAAATATATATATTCCTAAAATTAGATATACCATTATTGTTCTTTGTTCTACCACAAATATTAAGAGTAAACTTTTATTTAATAACTTCGATTATTTTCTCTCTGAAATAGGACACCAAAAACACAAGACCTTATCCCTTTAAATTGTTACTATATACTGAAACCCAGGGGGATTCTCTGGATCCAGAATCAAACATATCTAGTGGCTGGACAGAAAATTCACCCATCCTTCACTGGAGTATATGGCTACCAGCAGTCTTGAACGTCTGTTGAGCTTGTTGTAAACAGAAACCCCTGAGTCTTATTTATCTTCAAGATGCTAGAAAGCTAAATATTCTTTTGCTATACTTTATGTATTTAATTCTTCAAAATTAGACATAGGAGTTGCCTAACATTTCTCTCTTTAGATTCCCCCTTTGTTGATTTAAGTTCACTATTACAATCTCTGCTGGTTTAAAAATGTTTGCTTCAAGATACTAATATATTCCTTTGTCCTCACATCAAGTTATGACATGCAGTTTTTAAATATTTTCATGAGAATTCTTGATAACAGTGTGGGGGAGGAAGACATTTCCTCTACCAAGTCTAGGTCCTTCTGGCTAGATAATGAATTAAATTCACATGAGACAGAATAACAGGAGAAAATCAAACAAAGCTTTATAACATTTACCCATGGGAGAGACCCAGAAAAACTGAGTAACTCGCCAAAGCGGCAGAGGTTCTCATCTTCAATACCCTCCTCAGCTAAAGGTAAAGGAGGATGTTGGGGCTGTGGGGAGTCAGTTATGGGAGATTACCAGAAAAGCACAGTAAACAAGAGTAAGGTTATTATGCAGACTTGAGTCCTTGCCTTCCACATTGATAAGAGTTTCTAGAGATAAGGTCATCCCTCCTTCTTCCTGGTACAGAGAGGGAAACACCTTTAGAGATGGAGATTTCCTTTACAAATGTAGATGTCTCTTAACAAAGGATAAGTAAATTCTACTTTTCAGAGTTTCTCTCATGTCTGCAGTTTTTAAAAGTAACCAGCCCAAAATAATCCTCATGCCAAAGAGACGTATCTTGGGGTGGCCAATTCCAATCCCCCACAACAGGAAATGTAGAATTGGTTCAATGCAGAGTCCTGAGGCATTCCACTAGAGACCTTCCTCAATTAACCAATGTTATGAGTATTTGGCCATTTAACCAGCTATGGCTGCATTCAACTGCACAATAAGCTATTATCCTATTTTCCCATGTCATGAAAGATTTTGTTCAAAGACTTCTGGTGATCAAGACATGCTATGGATGTGGCATTTCCCCTTTAAATAGATCACATTTACATTTCCACTCAGTATAATGATTAATATTATCTAGAAGGAAAACAAAAATCTTAATTTTTATATAATTATTTCCCTAAGCTACGTACATTCTTGAATATTATAGAGGAGAGGAAAGCACACAAATTCCAAGTGAAATATTAATTGATACAGCCTTTTTTATTTAATTATTTTATTGATGTCATGTTGGTTTCTAACATTGTGTAATTTCAGGTGTACATTACTATATATCAGTTTCTGTATAGACCACATCCTATTGACCACTAATAGTCTAATTTTTTTCCATCACTTGAGCAGAAAATGGGTATACATATAACAGTCACTTAGAAATAAAATAATCCAAATATCTTATTTTGTATTCAACAAATGTATTGTTCAGACAGATCAATAACTCAGGTTTCTTCACTAACATTCCATGGCTCTTTCAACTCAGTATGCTTTTGAGAAACAGTAGGGGATTCTATTGGTATCAGCGCAGACAGTATCATCTAACCACTATTGAACTAGATGTTAAGGGAGATAGAACATTACAAGACAAAACAATTGCCTTCAAAAAGGTTAAAATCCAGTGGTAGTATTATATAACAGAAAATTGTGTCTAGAAGTATGGGTAACACTTATATTGTTAATTTTTGGATTCTAAAATGAGTTTTTATGATGGGAAGAGGCACAGGTTTTAAAAAGTCACACATCTGAATCTGCATAGCAGTAAGTCAACTTATACTTGAGTTTAGGCAACTACATATTGTGTAAACAAATCGGATTCAGGAGGCTATGCCTCTTGTTCCAATCTACTCTATGAATGCAGAGTAAAACATTCTAAAGAAAATCTTATGCGGAGTTAAGAGAGAGTACGAGAGCACCGGGACAAAGATGAAGTGCCCCTTCTTTGACCTTCTTTTATCTCAGATTCTTTTACAAGTCTTTTTTTCCCTCTGCACCTTTTACTAAATACGTAATTAAAAATACAATGCCTTCTCCTCTCTCAGTGCTTCTCCTCTGTCTTGCGCCTTCTCCTCTGTCAATGCTTCCTTAAATATTCATACTTCACACTCCGTCAACGAATGAAAATGACTCATAATGTGACCACCCTGTTCAAGAACATGGCTAAAAGCTGAAATGACATCTTTCCACTTTAACTTAAAAGCATCTTTGATAACAAATGAAACAAATATTTCCCAAAGTAATTTTCTCTATGGAAATGGGAAGATTCACAAACAAAATGTGCCTTCAGTGAATGACTCTGTCCATTGCCTCAACTCAGCTTGTTGTATTATTTTTCCTCTGCCTTTGTTTCCCCATTTCTTGCAATTTAAACTTTTCTAGTCTTTCTTTGAGCAACATATTCATTATTTATGTTTGCCCAGGACAGCTGCTTTCCTGAATATATAGAAGTTTTGTTGCAATTTTCTAGAAATACTACAAGCTTCCACATTGCCTGCAGGGCTGCATCAGAGCACATGACCTTTGGTACTCAGAGATTGTAAGTTTCCTATTTTTTATCAGTAGCTGATCAACTCACAAAGGATTTCTGAGAATCTTGTATATTCGATAATTTCAAGACTTTATCCACCTGGGTCTTGATATTATCATAATTAAATTTTCCTATCATCAATAATGAACTACCAAGAAAAGAGCTTAAGAAAAGGAGGATTTATGAGAGTGTGGGGGGTCAGAACTTGCCACCCAAAATATGTCTCTTTGGCTTGATTATTTTTAAGAACAAAAGACTCAGAAAGAAACTTTGACCTCCCTAGTTGCATAAAAGAATTTAAGATAGAAGGCCTGTTTCAGGAAGGAGCTAATACTATAAGATAACTATAGTATAATATAAACCAGGTGTGGTAGACAGGGAAGAATCTAGCAAGGCCCAACTAACCAAAGTCCTCCCCATGTCCCATTGTTTTTCTAAGGTTTGGCAAACATTTGCTTACCAAACATTTACTATTTACTTTTTCATCTCCATGAGTATTTCCCGCCTCCCCGACCTCCTCTTTTGTCTTTAGCTGAAGATGGTATTTAAGGTGGTGGCTTTAGCCATTTTGAGAGTTACTCAGATTTCCTAGGTTTCTCCCATGTGTACATGTTATTGAACTTTGATTTTCTCCTGATATTCTGTCTCATGTCAATTTAATTCTTAGACCAGTCAGAAGACCCTAGAGAGTAGAGGAATATTCTTCCTCCCCTACAAGAGGTAGGTGGACAACGAAAATGAGATTATTTGCTTTGTCTCTTCAATGGGATTAGAATTGAGGAATCATTGCAATTAAGACTATTAGTGCTATTTACAGAACTATTTGTTTTATCATATTAGTGGGAAGCTCTCCCTACTAACATTAGGATAAACTACATGAAATTGCTGATTCAATAATTTTTATAGATAAAAAGAGCAATTTCATATGGTTGAACCTAATAGTTTTGTTTTAAAGTTTCATATCTTACTTTCCAAATTGAGATATAATTCATATAGCACAAAATTCATCCTTTTAACCCATGCAATTCAGTGATTTTTAATTTGCAAGGTTCTGTAGCCATCACCACTATCTAATTCCATAACATTTGTATTTCCCCCCAAAAGAAACCTCATACCCATTAGCAGTTGCTCTCCACCTTCATTCTTTCTTGCATTCATTTATGAAAAGTTCTTGAGCACAAAACAGGAGGGGGGTAAGAAGCAGAAATAACTTGGATACATGGAAGCATATGCTAAATGCTCTAAGAAAGTCGGACATAATGATAAGAGTTAAAAGGATGACAACCAATTCTAATATACGTAGTCAGAAAACAAATCATGGGAAAGACTTGTGTTTGAATAGAACATTGAAATATTGGTAGAATTTCATCAGGTGGAGATAAGGATTTGCTAAAGTAAAAAATACATGAGATTTACCATCAGACAGTTCTGAGCTCAAATTTCAGTTCCAACGTTTACTACCTGTGTTGCTTTGCACAATGTATTTAATCTCTCAGAGTATAAAAGTACTATTTTGCAAAAATGGGGCTATAACTCCATTGAAGGGCTGTTATAAAGATTATAAAAACTTCATATAAAGTGCTTAGTGCAATTCTTGGCACATAGAGCTGTACCGATGATGACAGTTAAGAACAATTGTTGATATTAATTTTATTGGAAGAAAAACATGACCAAAACTACTATACATCAAAATAGGATGAAAGCACCACCATTTAACCCTCTGATTCATGGCTCCCTCTCTCTAGCTCTGTACATTGCAGTCTGGTAAATGTTTAACAACTTGGTCTGGGTTTTTAGGGAAAGGGAAAGCCTTGATATGTGGCATTTGGTGATTCCTGTGGTGTAAACACTGCCACCATAGCCTATTTATAGATACTGTTTAACTGGCGTTCCTGTAATTTAAAAGTCGAGTCTTGTGAGCCAAGCCATTGTGAACTGCTCCAGCACATCACTGCTAATAGTGCATAAAAACACTGATAGCTTTGATGTGGAATAAGGCTGCCCCAGCTAGAGAAGCCCAAGGTGACCTGGCCTACATGCCAAACTATACGACCCAGTGGAATTTTTTTTATGGTATGAATTAGGACCGCCCCAGGGAGAGAAGCCTGGGGCATCCTCACCTGCATGCCGATCTATATGGCCAGATTCGTATCTAAAGTTATATGACTGCACAATAACCAGACCCCATCTGCACTGAAATCATTTAATGACTTTTTACATCATCTTTTTCTTTTTCTTTTTTTCCAGTAAAAATAAGTCACGTACCCATGCCTTATAAAATTAGCCCTAACCCTCAACTCAGGGCAGCAGCAGGAGCTCTGACTGCCCGTGGGTCCTGTCCCCACGCACCAGCTCTGACTGCCCATGGGTCCTGTCCCCATGCGGCAGCAGCAGGAGCTCTGACTGCCCGTGGGTCTTGTCCCCACACACCAGCTCTGCCTGCCCATGGGTCCTGTCCCCATGCCAGCGGGGGCAGCAGCAGGAGCTCTGCCTGCCCATGGGTCCTGTCCCCATGCTATTCCACACTATTCTCTAAATAAAAGAGCACTACTGCCAGATCTTGAGAGTCCAAGAAATCTTTCTTTCGACTCCTCGGCTCACTGACCCCGCATCATTTCCATCATCAATTAATTGGAAAACTGGTCTTTTAAATATTTTATATTATTCCAAAATCCTTGATAGATTATTACATAGGTATTTAACAGCAGTTTAGGAATATTTCAGGAAAATGATTAGTCTTACCAGATGAGCTGGGAACACATGATTATTTTTCTCATTAAAAATAATGAAATATAGCATTCTGTTTTTTAAAAATTTACTCTGCACTGCGTTTTCAGAAGAGATCAGATTCAGATAAAGAAAGATGCCTGCAGTGTCAAGGCTAGTCTAATTAGCATGAGTCACAGAGTATCAGCTATGGATGGATCCTAGGATCATCTAGTGTAGTGTTTTCAAACTGTAGGTGAGAAAGACATTTCCTCTACCTTCTTTGGGTTCGTCTGGCCAGAGAACAAATTAAATTCACATGAGACAAAATAGCAGGAGAAAATTAAACAGAGCTTTATGAGGACCATGGCCCGGGGCCTTTCTTCCCGAAGGAAGAAAGGGCACCCAAGAAGTGGGGTGCACAGAGTGGTTATATACCCCCAAACAGGGTGTTTCACATATGATTGAAATGTCCCTCCCACAATAGTCACAAGATTGCTGACACTTGATGGACACAGCAGGTAGTGGTCTGCTATCTTGGCAGGCATAGCAGGAGGCAGGTCTACTGTCTCGAGCTGGGTGGTCACAGGTGAGCGCAGCAATCAGTTCCTAGCCTAAGGAAAGATGCTTAATCCTTAAAGAAATGCCAAAGTTGGGAGGGGGAGGGAAGTTTCACCTTTATCTGAAGGGCCTTTGTTCTTGCCATAAGGAGTATCTAAAGCAGATATACAATGCATGCTCAACGGCCTCAGTCAGGCCCTTTTGGAAAGACAAGGTCAGGCTGAATTAGGTTTACACCAAATGGCTTCCTCATGTACTCCAACACATCCCATTGCTTGCCATTTCTATTTGTCAATGTATAGATGGGAGAGGCTCAGGCAAGCAGAGCAACCCACCAAAATGGCCAAAACCACCACCCCAACCATCACATCCAGCTAAAGACAAAGGAGGACGCTGGGGGTGGGGGGAGTCAGTTACAGGAGGTTACCAGACAAGCACAATAAACAAATGCAGATTTAAGTCTTTGACTTCCCCATTGATTAAGAGTTACTAGAGATAAGGTCATCCCCCACTCTTCCTGGTAGAGAGGGAGATATCTTTACAGATGGAGAGTTCCTTTACAATGTAAATGTCTCTTACAAAAGGTAAGTAAATTCTACTTTTCAGTTGCTTTCCTGTCTGCAAAGGAACCAGCCTCAAATAATCATCATGCCAAAGAGACATATCCTGGGGTGGCCAATTCTAGGTCCCCACAAAACTATGCTGGGTCTCATACAATATATATTGTGAAATATATTTCTTAATGCAGGTCTCAATCAAAACAATTTGGTGCATTATGGATCTAAATCAAATAAGAAGACTGAAATTTGGAGAGAGGAAGTGAGCAGTCCAAGACCTCACAGCTAAATTAGTTGCAGAGCTGATATTAAAACTCAGACTGATTCTTGTTCGTAGCTCTCTCTCATACACCATGACTTAACATCTTACGTTTCAAATCACCCTGTGAAATATGTAAACAAAAAGCTATAAATGTGGCCTATTCAATTAAAATAACACTTCATTAAAACATTTGTTCTTCTTATTTATTTATTTATTTATTTTTTTAAGGATTGGCACCTGGGCTAACAATTGTTGCCAATCTTTTTTGTTCTCCTTTATTTCCCACGCTCTCCCCACCCCCCCCATAGTTGTATATCTTAGATGCAGGTCCTTCTAGTTGTGGGATGTGGGACACTGCCTCAAGGTGGCCTGAGGAGCGGTGCCATGTCCACGCCCAGGATCCGAACCCTGGGCTGCCGCAGTGGAGCGCACGAACTTAACCACTTGGCCACGGAGCTGGCCCCCTGTTCTTATTTTTTAATCTACTCTATATTCTTGGATTTTGCTAGAGTGTATTTGAATTCATGCTTGTATAGTTACCATAAGGGAACTCTACTGATCTGTTTTGAGATTGGGCTATGTTTGGGATAGAGAGCATTCTCAATCAATATGGAGCCATTCATTTGATTACTCTTGAAGGGACTCCTTTCTGTTTTCTGTACTTCTTTTCCCTAGAAGAATGTACGACTTTCAAAATTGTAGTTCCTAGCTCTTTTGTACAAGCAGTTCTGTGAAAGGGATACTCACAGAAAAGAGCTTGAGTCTCAGACTAAAAGCAAGTTTATTTTAAAGGGCCTAAAGTACCATTTCTTTCTCTACTTCACTGTACAAAATTTTATCATATTGAAATGTAAGGAAAATAATCTCACTATCATCCCTGTTTCTTTGTTCTGAATCTTAACAGCAGGGGTTGCCTCTGTTTTTGTTTCTGTTTTTCTCTTTCCATACATTTTTGACTGTCTCGTTTTCTCTTTGTTTTTAAACTAGACACATACAAACACGCATACAATTTTTTCATATGCAATCTGAGCCGAAGAATTTGGTGTGAGTTTTCAATATGCAGTTTAAGTAGCTCATCTTTTCTCTCTAAATACATGAAGGTTTAGGCTGCCAGAGATGTATTTCACCCTAGTTTTATATATACCTGAAATACTATAGGAAAACTAAACCATTCGGACATCTTTTTCCAGAATGGTTACAATAGCTTGCAAAGACATAGAATTAAGAGGAAAAGGGGATTAAAACCAGGAACAAATAAGGAACCATTTGCTATGATTGAGCACAAATGTTTATGAGTTTTCTAACTGAGACTGTATTCCATTTTGTGGTGTCCATAGACTCCAAGCCAGAGCTGATATCAGACTGGGGTCTAGCGGTATAGACATAGAAGCTGTTTATAGCTGGTTTCCCCTCTTATTGATTGAGGGCCCAGATCAGACTTGTTATTAAATATTTTGACTCTCACTTCTGATATCGACCAATTGTTTAGGACATGTAATACTATTCCTTATCCTAAGGACAGATAACAATGTCTCCCACATAAAGAGGATGCTCAGTGGTATAAAATAACAACAACAATATTATCAGCAACAAAGACCATGACTATCAATTAGGTAGTACTTATCATCTGCTTGGCACTGGTCTAGGCACTTCACATGTATTAACTCACTTAATTTTTATAAAACCTTTATGAGAAAGATTCTACTTTACAGATGAGAGAACTGAATCAGGAAGAAATGAAATAACTTAACCAATGGCACATAACCAGTAAGTGTTACAGCTGGATTCTTCCATTGTCTAGCTCCAGAGTCAGTTCACTTAACACCTACAATGTAATGAAGTCATAACTACTTAATAAAATAGTCATAATATCAATTTCATAGAAATATTTCTCATGAACTACCTCAATTTAAGCCAATGGCATTACACAAAAGTACATTCCAGAAAAAATGCGTATTTTCTGCAAGGAAGATGCTATCTACAGCACAATATAAACTATGTATTCTGATGTTGGTTTATTTGATTCAGCACTAAATAGAGGCTGTGTGCAGGGAAGACCTCTGCACTGTCCCACCTCAAGGGCACGATTTGCATAGAATTCTGCAAGAATAGTCCTTTCTGGAGTAATGCAACCTATTTGGCCATTTTTGCAGGTATGCGTGCACTATGTGTGCCACAAACATTTCTTTCTGAACCTAGAAGAGCTAGCTTAGAAGTTGTCTGTTGCTATCTTTTCTAAGTTTAATTTGCATGTTTATCGTTGGATTATGAATACAGTTAATGTGAGAGGTGTTGTGGTCTGTTCTCCCCAAGAAGATGACCCAGGTGACCCAGACAAGAAAGTTTGTCATGAATGCTGAGAGCAGTAGGTTTTAGTTATTGCTTTGGCTCTATAGTGGATAAAAGTTCAGGTTTTGGAGTCTGACTGATCTGGGTTGAAGTCCCGGCTTCAGAACTTAGTAGCTATGTGACTTTGGGCAAGTCGCTGAACCTCAATTTCATCATCTGTAATACGGGAATAATAAAGATGATAATTGAGTGAGATAATGTATATAAAGTCCTTAGCATAGTTCCAGGAATATTGTAGGTGCTCAGTAAGAACTAGAAAATTATAATCTATCAATTCTTCTGGAACTTGTTTTTCTCACTCAGTATTTTGTTTTTGTCAGCTGATCATGTTCACACATGAAGCCCTAGTTAATTCATTCTCACAGTTTTAAATAGCATAGGATCTCATAGTACAACTATGCATCAATTTACTTCTTCATTCGTAATTTTCGTAGTCTTTTGCTACAATAAAAAATACTGCAAGATAAATTCTTGTGCAGGGTACTCAGGCAGCAAATTACTTCTTAATGAGTGTTTAAGTACTAAAGCTTTATTTTAATTGTTTAAAATTTGTAGTATAGCAAATTCAATAGATGTTGCTCAGACTTATGTTATAGAATTGATAAGTAATATTTATAGATGGATATTTTGAAAAGCACAGACAGCTTTGTTCAGATAAAATGATGTATTAGTAAATAATTTCCATCTGTAAAAGGAGATAGAAAAGCAATTTATCATAATCATATAGGAGAAAATCTGTTTAATAATAAAAGCATTTGATGGAAATCTTGATTTTTTAAAGAACTAAGATGATTACTCCTTCCAAAGGCATATTTGCAATTCAAGTGTTCTAAACTCCCCTATATTGAGTCTCCCACTACGTATATACAAATTGTAGAGTTCCCCTGCCCCAACCATGGGTTTCTGTTTTTGTCTTTGTACAAACACCTTTTGAGTAAAGCATGTGTTACCAAGGTGTCAGTCTCTGTGACAGCCGTGATGGGGGCATAATTTCCTTTAGCCATTTTTCTCTCTGGGGTGCAATTTACTCTATAATATTCACTGCGTGCTCCAGTTCCCGTTGTGTTTTCTGAAATAACACCACTGACCCTCTAGTCATTGCTGGACCTTTTCTCTCGTGGCCTGAATCTTCCACACCTGCCTCATCAGCCCCATCTGTTGGAAAATGCTAGTTTCATTGAATAAAATTCTCTTTCATTTGAGAGAAATTGTGTGATGCTGAATCTCCCATGATTCATCCACTTGTTTTCCTTCATGAATTCTCCAGAAATTTTTTCCTTGTGTCTCTGTTCACAAAAATCAACTTTGCTACGTCTAGACATGCCTTTCCATATTTAAGCAATTCCTGAAATCAAACTGGGGGAAGAAAATCCTCATAGCTCTAAAAACCTCCCTGTGGCTTTTATTTCATCCTTTTTTTCTATTTCCTTAAAACATAACAGTAAAAAAAAAAAAATAAAGTTGTCTAGGAAAAGCAATCACATGTTAATTACAGAAAGCCATTATCAATTATCCCATCACACTCTTCTCCATATGTAAAAAACTGCCATACTTTTAAAAACTGTAGTGTCATTTCAGTCAATATTGCAAAGATTAATTTATAAAACTGGTGTTTGCCTTAGCAGTCACTATTTTAACAATTCTAAAAATCCAAATTTATACCATAAAGTCCCCATTTAAAGGTTTTAGAATGTATTCATTTATTTTCATTTTTTGTTGGAGCCTTTATATATTACACACCATCAGAAATAATTTTTCATTTCCCATAACCCTATCTTATCTATGACATATTTAAATACATCTTTCCAATTCTATATTAAATTTAAGAATAGTTATAAACTCGTGATAGTAATTATTTTTGATAATTTACTCAAAGACCTACATGCTCCAAGATGGACAAAAAGAATTGTCTATCATCTTCAGGGGAGGACAGATGTTAATTGATATTAGCATATATATGTCAGGTACTGTGCTTAAGATATTCTTTTTTTTCTCAACACTGATTCTCAACTCTGGATGTATGACACAATCTCCTACATAGCTTTTAAAAGATACTGATGCAGAGGTCTTGGTTGTTACTTATTGCCTGGCCTCCCTTGGTTCCTGTCCATTTATTTTCTATGTTTTCTTAATTCTCTCTCTCTCTCTTTTTTTACTTTTACAGTGAGATATAACGTGAGAAATGTGCATAAAACATAACTGCACAGTGTAGTGATTGATTATAAAGCAAGCGCCTGTATAAAAACCACCCAAATTAATGAATAAAACATCGACAGCACCCCAGAAGCTGCCAATGTATTCCTTTCAGATTCTTTGGCTCTCTTGCAGCCTGCAGAACTAAGAATATTCTGACTTTTATGATAATCAATTACTTGCTCTACAGTGTTATCATTATCTATGAATCTTTAAGAACATTGTCTAATTTTGTCTGTTTTTGAACTTTAAAAAAATGATACAAGAATGTATATATCACTTTGTGCCTTTTTCTTTTAGTCAGCATTTATTTGTAAGAATGATTCGCATGTTGTTTGTTGCTATACTTCATTTATTGTCATTGATTTATAATACTCCATTGCATAAAAATATTACAATATATGTATTTATTCAACTGTTGATGAGTACTTGGTTGTTTTCAGTCCAGGACCATTACAAACAAGACTAGTGCTATGAACACTATAATACATGTATCTTGGTGTACATTTATAAGCATTTCTCTAAGGTATATAGCCAAGAATGGAATGCTGGTCAAAGGCAACATATTTCTTCAACCTCATCAGATAATGCCAAATTATTTTCCAAAATGGTGGCACTAACATACACTCTCACCAATAATGTAGCAGAAGTTTCTGTTGCTTCATGTCTGCACTAAATTTGATGTTTTCAGGATTTTAAAAATATTTTGTCAATCTAGTAGATGTGGTTTTGACTTGCATTTCTATGATTTACAAATGATTTTGAGAATCTTCTCATATCTTTATTGTCCACTTGGATTTTGTCTTTTGCGAAGTGCTTATTCAACATATTGCTCATTTTTTTTAATTGGATTGCTTGCCTTTTTCTTACTGATTTTTAGGAGGTTTTATACATTCCAGATACAGGTTCTTTGTCAGTTATATGTTTTGTAAATGTATATATATTTTTTTTGCTGAGGAAAATTCACCATGAGCTAACATATGTGCCAATCTTCCTCTATTTTTTAGTATGTGCGCCACCAGCACAGCATGGCGACTAACAGAGTGGTGTAGGTCTGTGCCTGGGAACTGAACCCAGCCTGCAGAAGCAGAGCATGCTGAACTTAACCACTAGGCCACTGGGGCTGGCCCAAATATCTTTTCATTCTTGGTTAGGTTTTTCATTCTCTTTAAGGTCTGTTTTGAATTAATTTATACATTATAGTAGTGTAAATAAGTTTGGCATTTTTTTTGTTATGCTGAGTGCTTTTGTATAATGTATGAGAAAATTTTCCTGACCCTGAAATATATAATATGTTCTCCAATACTGCCTTCTGAAAGCTTTATAATTTGCTTTTCACTTTTAGGTTGAAAATTAATTGGAGTTTTCTGTTGGATACGCTCATTATTTATCCTCTTCTGACATACACGTTCAAGACAACAAATATTCTTCTATGTGCAGTTTTGACTATATCCCACAAGTTAATATTTAATGTTTTAAATATTACTCAGATCAAATTATTTTCTAATTTTATGATGTCGTAACAGAGATTATTTACAGTGGTGCTTTTTAATTTCCAAATAGGTGGAGAATAGTCTACGTTTCTTTTTTTGTTAAGGATTTCTAGCATATCTGCATTCTGGTTAGAAAATATAGTTGGTATGATGTCAGTCATTTAAAATGTGTTGAGACTTGAAATGTATTGAAACTTGCTTTATTGCCCAGTGGGTGGCCAAGTTTTATAAATAATTTTTTTCTATCCTTGAAAATAATGTATATTATGCACCTTTTGGGTGCTGTGCCTTAAATTACTTAAGAGCATGTTAATCATATTGTTCAATTTTTACTAATTTTTGTCTTAATCTCTTGGTTACTTATTCTATTAGATAATGAGAAACAATTACTAAAATTATACTCTATGATGGTATCTCTATTTCTCCTTTTGCTTCTGTCAACTTTATTTTGCATATTTTGTATTTATATTTTTAGAATTATTTTATCTTTTGATGACCTGAATCTTTAAAAAAGAATTTCCAAAAATCCATATGCATTAATTAGTTTTGCTTTAAAGTCTAATCTGTCTGACATCATTATAACATCACTAACTTTCTTTTGATTTTTGTTTTTATGGTCTTTTTCCATCATTTTATTCTCAAAATTTTCTTTGTCCTTATGTTTTATATGGCAGGATTTAATTTTTTAAATTCATCTGACAATCATTGTTTTATGTAGAGTACTTGTCGTTTTTATATTTAATGTAATTACTGATCTATTAGGGTTCATATCTACCAGTTTATAATTTACTTTCTATTTGTCCCAACCATCTTATGTGTCTCTTACTCTCTTTTTGTTACTTTCTTTTGGATTACTTTTTATTATTCCACTTTTTCCCTCTCCTATTGAATTTGTATACTCTTTCTATTCCTTTAGTCATTAAAGCATACATCTTTAACTTCTCAAAGTCTAACAACATTCAATATCTTTCTCGCAGATATTGTAAGGGCTTTTTTTTCCCTTTTTGCTGAGGAAGATTCTGCCTGAGCTAAATTTTGTTTGTGGGTATGAGCTAACCACCACAGCATGGCCACCAACAAGTGATGCAGGTCTGTGCCTGGGAACTGAACCTGGGCTGCCAAAGCAGAGCACACTAAACTGAACCATTAGGCCATGGGGCTGGTCTCTACAAGGGCTTTAGAATACTCTCAAACTGTTTTAAATCCATCCCAACAAATCAATCTAGATGCTATTGTTGTTAATCACAATCCCTCCCTCTCTCTATCTCTTTCTTTCTTGTGCTTTCTCTCACTTTCTTCCCCTTCCTTGCTCATATATTTATATATGAGAGATATAAAACCCTGGAAGATTGTTGTTTTATATAGCAATATTCATTTAGTTAGCTCCAACAATTACCACTTTATTTGGCATTCATCCTTTCTTGCATCTTCTGGGAACATTTTCTTTCTTTCTGAAGTTTATCTTCTAGATGTTTTCTTAAATATTTGTCTGTATATATCGAACCATTTCAATTTCCATCTATCTTCCATAGTTTCTATGCCCAGTCTTATATTTGTTCTTTTGAATGGAATCGTGAGGTTTTTTTTCTCTTTTAAGATTTTTTATTTGAATTGGTTGTCTTGGGACTTCATATTATGTGCTTGCATGTGGATTTTTAAAAATTTATCTGTTTGCTATTCATTATGCTTCTTGAATATGATGATTGATATCATTCATCACTTCTGGAAAATTATCAACTATTATTTTCTTCAAATTTTACCTCTGCCCTATTTTCTTTCCTCTTTGGGAGATTTAATTATACATTTGTTAGACCTTCTTACGCTATCTCTGTGCCTCTTGCCTTCTCTTCTATAATTTTTATCTTTTCTCTCTGTTCTTCATTCTGTGTAGTTTGTTATTTACAGTCTTCTGATTCACTATGTGTTTACTTATGTCTAAACTAATATTAAACCCATCTACCGAGTTTTTAATTTTGGTTATATTATTTTTCAGTTCCAAAATTTATATTTGGATTCTGTTTCAAAATATATATGTTCCAGTTCCCAAACAGTGTTTTCAATTTTAGCTTTTATCTAATGAAAAATATGGAATATAATTGTTTTTAAGTTTTTTTTAAATAATTCTGATATCTGAAGTCCTTGTGGGCATGATTCTTTTGTCTATTGTATTTGTTGAATGTATCATCTTTTCTCTTTATGTGCCTAATTATCTTGGTCCTATTCTGGACATTTAACTTGAAAACAAGTTTTGTGGTAATATTTTGAAGACTTGAAAGATATATTCCTTTGGAGAATATTTATTTTGCCTTTGTTAGGCAATTAGGAACACTACCAATCCTAGACCATTTTAATCCAAGTTTAACGCTTGAGGTCTCCTATACTAGCCAGATAATATGAAGTTGGACTGCAAGGTCAATATTTATTTCCAACCACCTCCACCTCTTTGTATAGCCATTTAGTGTTCTAGATGAAAGAGGAAATTCCCACACTTGGAGTGTGTGGTAGGGGTAGGCAGAATTCTAAGATGGCCTCCTTAATTGTCACTTCATGTTATTTATGTCATTGCATCATCCCCTCCAATTGAGTGTAGACAGAGACTATGACTTACTTCTAACCAATAGAATATGGTCAAGGTGAAGGTATTGAGCAGATGTAATTAATTTCCCTAATTAGTTGACTTTGAGTTCATCAAAAGAAGATTGACCAGGGTGGGTCTGACCTAATCAAGTGAGACCTTTAAAAGAGGGTCCAGTCTTTGCATGAAATTAGAGAGACAAAGCACCAGAGAGTCTCCCCATTGCTGGCTCTGAAGAAGGAAATTTACATGAATTCTACAGCTGGAAGGAAACACATTCTGGAAACAACCTAGGGGAGTTTGAATGTGGTTCCCTCTTTAGCTGAGCTTCCAAATGAGAATGCAGCTCAGCTAATATCTTGATTTCAGCTTTGTGAGACTCTGAAAAGGAGCACCTATCTAAGCCATGCACACAATTCTGACCTAGAGAAACTATGTGATAATAAATGGGTTTTGTTTTAAGCCACTATGTTTGTGGTAATTTGTTATATAGCAATATAAAACTAATACAATGGGATTTGAGCTTTTGAAGGTCTTAGTTTTTTCTCAAGTTCTTTGAGGTCACTTACAATGCAGTTCAACTCACCTGAAATCGTTCCTTTCAGATCTCCAAATGTCCTTATGGAAAAGTAGTGGTTAGTGCTTTACCTATGTTTATACTCCTGGAATCTCTTGTTCTGGCTATTTTCTCAGTAACTCCTCACTATCTTTTTAGCTTTAAGATGTTTTTAAGAAGGATATATATTCCAGCCTCAATGAGTTGGTTGGCATAATTTATGTAGATTATCATTACTGGAAAATGAAGACTGGTTCCTGCCTCTATTCTGAGTCAGGGTCTCTGGCTTTCTAATAAATTTTGTTAGCTACTCAACATCCATTCATAAATTAATTTTTTCTATTTATGTTGTCCAGAGTCACTTTCTGTTGCTTGTAAACATGAATCCTGACTAATTCCAGAAGTGATAAGCTAAATATGAAGTTATCTATATTCAATGGGTAACCAGGAAGAAAAAATGCGTGCACACTTAGAAAATATTGAAAGAAAATATACAAAGAATATATTGATGGTAAATGTAATTTGGTTAGTGGAATGGTGGGTGATTGCTTTATCCTTTTTGTTGTGAACATTTTAATAATGAGCATGTATTTCTTTTATGATACAAAACACTACTTAAACTACACAGACAACTAGAAAGAGCTTCAGTAGCAGACTTTCATAACAATCAGTGGTTCTTAATGTTGTTTAGATGCTATATGAGCACTATTGAGTGATTTTATGATTCTTATATGTTAGAATATTTAGTTGAAACTCAGGCCTCAAATCCCAATATAGTGCTTTTAAAATCTGAACTCAGTTCTCCTTGTTAGAGCATTCCTTTCCTTATTCTTCAATTGCTCATACTCCTTCAACCTTATCTCTGATTATTAAAAGCTATCTCTGGGAAACTCATTTACACTAAGCACTATATTTTTTAAATTGTTAACTACCCTCACTCCTAATTACATTTTGAGTAGAGATGAGGCTAAAAGTGGAAAGTTATGACTAAAATTTCAATAATAAGGTAATCGTTGGCTATGATAAATAACATCACTCATGCAATTTACCTTTACATAAGGCTGACCCTCAAAATTATTACATTTAATTTGCACCCCCCCTGGGGGGGTGGCAGTTGTATGATATGATTGAATATCCCTGGGCCATCATGCAAATGTAAATTACATAAATTGCCTTCGTCTGAAACTATTGAATGGGCTACAGAAGGTACAAAAAAATGGGCTGAATCCTGATTGATTCCATACCATTCCTCTGGAAGTGTTTTGTGGATAAATTTCTGTAATTAGCATATTTTAAAATTTGCCCATTTCTGCAAAAAGTGAAGCGTTAGTTGGAGGGGATGGTTAATTGAGGGTTCTGGTTACGTGGGTTCTAATTATTTTACTTGTTTGTGCAATAGGATATTTATTTTCCAGGTTTATGATTCCAAACACAAATTACCATTTATTTAGTTAAGAATGTGTATTTCAGCTGGAACAGGAATATTTTGCAATGAATATAAATGCAGAGGGCAACTTTTTTCCTCCAGTTTTCATTGCAACAGCTGTGTTTCTACCCATTCATTTTCTACATATTTTTTACGTTACCCAACAAATTACATTTTTCAGCCTTCTATAACAACCAGAGATACTTAAAATATATATATTATTTTCAGCTTGCTATCAGTATACTATATCATATTGTATAGTTCAAAAAGGCAAACAAAATATAAGAAAAGAGCTCCGCATGGGGTCACACACTGTGGTGAAAGATGCTCCATGCTGAGGAAAATGTTATGAGTGGATGAATCCCATGCATTAGACAGAATAATGCATGAGCAGAGAGTAGTTATAAGCACAAATATATTTTGAGAAATCTTATGGAAGGGAGGGTATTGGTAGGCATCATTAGAGAATATTTCAAATAAATTAGCAACATAAACACTACTTCTCAATGCTAGCTTTTATAGAAAGAATATAACATACACAAATACACAACTGGAAATTATTCATGGTAAGCAAATATTTTTCCATTTTTATTGCTACATGGAAGTTAGCATAAGTGGTAATTTTCCTTTACCTTAAATAGATAATTTCTTATATAAGTGGCTGTAAAAGAGAAAACTGCACATGCATAGACCATGTTTGTTTTGCCCATCACTGTATCTCCAGTACTGAACATAGTTCCTTGTACATAGTAGGAAATAAATATATGTTTATTAAATGAAAAGATGACTTCTTGGTTCTGATCCTTCTCATTAGATTTTATATCAAATACTGAAAAGTGGGTATCATTTTTCACACTTGCTTGTAGTAAAGAAGGTACTGAACCAGAGTATGATACCAATAGTGAAATCTAGGGACAATTAATATCAAAATAGGAATTTTTGCTATATAATGGGATTCTGGTTAATAGTTTCATTTCTTTTTACAAGCACTTTGAGTAAAGTTAACTGGGAGCTAGCTATACACTGGGATTTGACAAATCTAGGTTATTTTTCATAGACAAATTCTGTTCGTGTCACTGGTCCACAGAACTGGATCAAAGGAATAAGACATAAAAGAAAAATGAAACAAAAAGCCTCTTTTCTCAAACATAATGATTATGAATATGACATTTGCTGCTGGAAATCACAAAGAATTGTAATAGCCATGGATAATCCTAATGTTTGGATACCCGGCAGAAAAAATCTATAGAGAGCTTATTTTTTCAGCAAGATTGTAAATTATAAAAATAATAGTTATAACTAGGCCTACTAACATATATTAGCATAGCATTTGCACTCAAATGAGCCTGATACAATGGTTCCCTCTGAAAATAATTTGTGAAATCAAGAAAACTTATTGGCTCTGTTTTTAGAATTGGGGAGGTTAAGAAGGGAGAGGAAAAACTTGCCTGACCTGCTGTTTCTGAAACTTAACCTACCTGATCTCTTGTAACAATAATTTATTTGTCTTGGGGCTGGAGAACATCACTTAATGAGATGAGAGCAGAGAATAGATTAAATTTAATTGCTGTGTATGCCACAACTGTTCTGTGTAAATAAGAAAATAAAATTCAACAGCATATAAAAGCCACTCCAATCCCTTCAGATTAAGTAATAAATTAAAAAGTACTTAAGGAAAGTAATGTTCAAATTTCATGTTATCCTCACAATGCCAAACCAGACATCGCCATGTTAGCCAAATTTGTGTATAATTGAAGTCATAAAATGTCATTATAAATGGATAGATTACATTTTTTCCTATCACCTCTAATTAGTTTTGTGGATGTTCAGAGCCAATTTAATCTCCTTGATCCTCCTTAGGCAACAGGTAAACAGAATGATTTCAAAGTGGATTAAAATTAGAATCGTTTTCTCTCTTGACTTAGCGGAATATTTCACAAAATTACATTTGGAATTACCCCCAAATATGGATTTATGTATATAAATTAATAGTGGGATTAAAGCTGAGAAATTCAACCAAACTTAAGCGACTGTAAGTTGAACAGAGAGGAGACTGGGGAAACATTACAAGCCCCACTTACAAGTTCACTCATTTATTCGTTCATTCACTCATCAAATATTTACAAAGTACCTACTGTGAGCCAGATGTTGGGAATATACTGATAAACAAGGTAGATAAGGTTGCTGATCTCACAAGCTTGCATATTTTGTACAAGTAAATATGTAAATAAATCAATGAGACAATTTCAGGTAATAGCAAGTGTAACGAAGGAACTAAGACAGGGTGATGCCATAGTGACTGGCAGTCACTTTCTCTGGTTGTGGTGGTGTCTAATTTACATTGCGTGGTGAGGGAAGGATTCTCTGAGGTGGTGATACTTAAACTATAATCTTAATGAGAGGCTACTGTGAGAGAAGAGCATTCTTGACAAGGAAACAGAAAATGCATTAATACTGAGGTGGGATGATTGTGAGCTTAGTTCTTTAAAGAAAATAGAGTTTATGGTTGGAGTTTCTGGCCCAAGGATAAGAGAGTGGTCTCAGATGTGTTGGAGAGGTAAGCAGGGCCAAATCATAAAGTGCCTACAGACTGCTGTAAGCAGTTCCATTTTATTCTCCATGCAATGGGAGGCATGATGATTTGTGGTTAGCCAAGAGAGTAACATGACCTGATTACATTTACCCTGAGTACTGTGTGAAAATGTGAGTAGGGGAAGGAGGCCAGACTGAATGGAGATAGGTCAAGTATGAGGGCACTGTAGAAGTTCAGGTGCAAGATTACAATGTCTTAAACTAGAACAATTGCAGTGGAGAACACTAATTTAGTGTCTACCTCATGCCATAACACAGAAAACGTGCTATAGCTACTCAATCGAAATTAACCATGTTTTCTTTCCATAAGGAAAATCTGATCTCACAGTGGAAACGATACAGTTTGTGACATGTGAGCAAAGTCACCTTGTACTTCATTTTCATTAATTGTTTTCAATAAAAGAAATAGTATAAGATGGAATTCGTTGTACTGTGAGAACTAAAGTAGGTGAATTCCCAGGAAAAATCCCTGATATCCTCTCCTTTTTCATGATTTACCTCTTTTTTAGTAGTCACAAGAAGGAGGCTGGGGGGGATATTGCCATAGGCATCTGGTAGATAGAGGCCAGAGATGTTGCTCAACATCCTGAAATGCACAAAACAGCCCTCACTACAAGAAAAAGAAGTATCCAGCTCAAAACGTCAATAGTGCTAAGATTGAGAAACCCTGAGCTACCTTTCCTTGTTTGCTTGGATTTAATCCTGACTCTCCTTTGAGGACACTGCCTCTGCAGTCCTCTCAAGTGGTGGCTTTTTTTTTTCTGACACAACTCATATTTTTGAGCCTGGAGAGTGAGGTAAATGTCATAGTCACTCTTGTTACTTTCAGACCATTTTTCTTTCCTTTTCATCCCTAAAATATCCCGGTTCTGAATCTCATGTTGTTGTCAGCTACAGATAACTGGATCACTTTTTACTGCTCTCTCCCTTCCCATGCATTACCTTGAAGAGTTTAGTTCCTGGCTCACTGAAATGCTCCCTAACACTGCTCCTGTTCTTGGCAACTTCAACATATATGCATAAGATCATTCCAACATCATAGCCACTAAGTTCCTTGAACTCCTGCTCTTCAATGATCTCGATGTTGACCCTACCTCATCCACCTACTCCAATGGTCATGGCCTAGACTCCATCATTATCAGGAATTGCTAGGCTTCCCTAATCTCAGTTTCATACAACCTGCTCTTTTACCACCCTTTCCTAATTTTTAGCTTACTATTTTTTGTACTCTATCTGCAACAATCCTTTGTTCTCACTTGAGCCTGAACTTTATAACTTTTCAATGTCTTTTAGTCCCCCATAGCCTCAGTTTCCTTTTATCCAGCTTAAATTCTGTGATCAGTCTTTGTAATCTATTGGTTCTGATACCCAAATCCAATGTGTGTTGGGGGGTTTCCCTACACCAGCAAGCAATTCCCTAGACACAAGGTTGGTGTCCTACAATTAAACTTAATTCTGACACTATCTACCCAGCCACACCATCAGATCCCACATGTTAAGGGCTCAGTTCCACAAGACTGCCCTCTACTTCAGAGCCAATTGCAAGCCCAGTTTGTTATCTATGCTTCTGACTTACCAGCTGCAGACTGGATGTTCCCACGACATTCTCCTTGGACTTCAGATATCAGCTGCAATTCCAGGTTGTTACCTGTACTTCTAACTGGTTGATTATAAATCAGAGGTTCCCATGACCTCCTCCTTGAGTTTGATTAATTTGCTAGAGCAGCTCACAGAACTCAGAGAAACATTTTACTTACTAGATCACTGGTTCATTATAAAAGGATATAACCCACGAACAGCCAGATGGAAGAGATGCACAGGGCAAGGCATGGGGAAAGGGTGCAGAGCTTCCCTGTGCTTTTTCAGGTGTGCCACTCTCCCAGCACCTCCATGTTCACCAACCCAGAAGCTCTCTGAACACTGTCCTTTTGGGTTTTTATGGAAGCTTCATTAAATAGGCATGATTATTAAATCATTGGCCATTGGTGATTGATTCAACCTCCAGGGCACTGAAAGTTTCAACCCTCTTATCACATAGTTGGCTCCACTGGCAACTAACCCCCATCCTTAGGTGCTTTCCAAAAGTTACCTCATTAACACAAACCCAGTTGTGGTGGAAAGGTGTTTGTTATGAATAACAAGACACTCGTTTCAACTTTATGGCTCTGAGGCAATTTTATGAACTGAGGACAAGAGACCACATGTTATGACAAACAATACTCCCATTGCTCCTATTACGCAGCAAATTCCAAGGGTCTTGGGAGCTGTGAGACAGGAAGACTATATATATATATTTAGGCTATTCAATTTCACAAACTGCTTCCTCTGTCTCAGTGGAACCTCTGCCCAATTCCAAAGCATGATGGGTGAGGATTGCAAGTGGTGATGAGTAGAAAAGGAGGATGGAGGAGTTTAGTCTATCATGGGGGCTGGACCCTGTTCGTGTTGGAATTTGAATAAAGGACACTCAGAACTTCCAGTTTTCTGTCTAGCATATAAGGAAATTGGAGATCAGCTCTTCCATTTGAATACCCAGAAAAAAGCTAAACAAACTAAGAATCAACATCTCTTCTTAGATTAATCAGAGAACTGAGATCATAGGGCAAACCACTGTCCCCAAATATTAAGAGACAGAGAATCACAACTATTGAAGCAGAAGGTTAAGAACAGAAAACTCTGAGTGAAGAAGTATTAGGGTAAAAAAAACTTAAACTGTAACTTATAAATTGCTGGAGTCTCAAAGTGGACAAGATTGATAGTTGAAAACCCTAGGGCAGGGGCTGGACCTGTGGTGTTGTAGTTAAGTTCACGTGCTCTGCTTCAGTGGCCCAGGGTTTCCAGGTTCAGATCCTGGGCACAGACCTAGCACTGCTCATCAAGCCATGCTGTGGTGGCATCCCACATGAAATAGAGGAAGATTGCTACAGATGTTAGCTCAGCAACAATCTTCCTCAAGGAAAAAGAGGAAAATTGGCAACAGATGTTAGCTCAGGGCCGATCTTCTTCACCAAAACAAAGAAACAAAACTCTCAGGGACCTAATCTTAGGGAGGCCCCTGCACTTTCATGAGTTTTACCTCCAAGAGTCCTACCAGGTTCCCACAGTAAAGATTGGAGAAACATTTACATTTGTTTCTGTCAGGAGATCAGGGAAAGTATCTATTTTTAAAATCTAGTAGAGAATTCTGTTTTTCTTAACAAAGCCTGTCCTCAAGGGAAACAATTTTATCAGATCTTACATGAATAGGATTTTAACAGGCCCAAATGATCTGGGGAAAGAGAAGTACCCAGCTCTAGTTTGCTGTAGCCTTCCACCTGGGGGAAGGGAAATATCCTACTCCAGGCCCCTCTAGCCTTCTTGTCTCACCTAAGTGGAGGGACAAAATAAAACTGAAAAACAATTGCAAAGGTCACAGACCAGAGACAGAGGCTTACTAAAAGACTGACTAGTCATACAATGATAAAAAACTTCCCTTCCCTCCAACACCTTAATACTACACCAAGAAGGACCTTGATTAATAATAGGAGAGTACAACCAAAACAACTGTACCTCTCAGATAATGTTTAACAAGTCTCTAAAGCAACCCCAAAACAACAGAGGAGACAAAAACAAAGACACCAGAGGAAATATTAGCCTCTGACACCCGCATCTAGAATAAACAATCAGTTCAGCCTAGCCCTGCTTAGATAAACATAAAACTTCACCTTATTTATTTAAAACTATTTATTTTAAATTACACACTAATATGAGGGAGGTCTTTTTACCTCCATTCCTTTTTTGTAGTATGTCAAATCTAGCTCATGACAAAAATTAAAGTAACACTAAAAGACAAAAAACACAATTTGAAGAGACAGAGCAAGCATTAGGAACCGACTCAGATATGGCAGAGATTTTGGAATGATAAAACAGAGAATAGAAAAACCCCAAAATTATGACTAATATGTTCAGCATGCTAATGGAAAAAGTGGACAACCTACAAGAGCAGATAGGTAATGTAAGCAAAGAGTTGAAAAATCTAAGAAAAAATCCAAAATAAATACTGAAATCAAAAACGCCATAACAGAAATGAGAAGTGCTTTTGGTGGACTCATCAATAGACTGGACACAGCTGAGGGACAATCAAAGTGCTTGAAGAAATATCAATAGAAAATTCCAAAATTCAAACGTAAAGAGAAAAATTAATGAAAAAGAAAATAATATTCAAGGACTGTGGAATAATCATGAAAGGTGTAACATATGCAGCAGGGTAATATCAGGCAAAGAAAAGAAAGAGAGAAAAAAAGAAAGAAAGAAAATATTGAAAGCAATAATGACTGAGAATTTCCCCAAATTAATGACAGACACCAAACTACAAATCCAGGAAGTTAGAGAACATCAAACGGGATAAATAACAAAAAGTCTACACCTAGGCGTATCATATATACAAACTACAGAAAATCAAAGAGAAAAATTCTTGAAATAATCTAGAGGGGGG